>NW_028261385.1:101282487-101463737 GCF_051295495.1 Thamnophis sirtalis | reverse complement strand
ACTATCACCATACCACAATTTTCATTTAATTAAGATTCAAAGACACAGCCACCTGCTGGCATTTTTCTCTCCTCTTCTCTCCACAAACGCAAAAAGCAACAATCTCTAAACAACAATCTATTAATATGTGTTAACAAAATGACCATTTAAAGTCTAAGACAATCTAAAGGGAAAAGGGAAAATGTTGACATTTCTAGTTAATAATCACCAAAGTATATGTTAACCTTCCCTTTTGTTTTTATAGTTGAAAGACAGAAAGAAAAAAACAATTATTTGCCATTTCTAATCCAGATTAAGGTGTCTAGTTGATAATCCCCAAGATATGCATTAACATTCCCTTTTATTATTGTAATTGGAGAAGGACAGAGAAGAAAAGAAAAGAAAACAATTGTTTGCTATTTACGTCACATCACTTCTTATTCTAATCCAAATTATTTATAGCTTCATAACAAGGTCTGAAACACAAATTAATAGGCTTTATCATACCACCAAAACTCAGTTGCAATTTGTGGCCTGGTTATTTATCCTAATTAAGGTTATCCTTTCATTGTTAATATCATGATATATTATATGTTGGCAACTAAACATTCAATAATAATCTATAAGAATCTACAAAATACTAAAATCCCTATTTATTAACCATCAAAAATTAGCTGATTTTTATCATCAATTGGCATTATCAGCCAGTGTCTTTCCAGTAGCAAAATAATCCTTTCTCTCTCGCCAGCAGTTGTGTCATTTCACTTATTAGAATCTTTTCAGAGTTTAAGATTTCTCTCCACACTCTGTAGCTTAAGGGATCTCTCATGTAGTTTCGTTGCTCTTTAATTGTTATTAACGTAGGCTTAGCTTTTGTTATCAAACTTGTTTCTGGATATATTTGTCTTCTTAGTTCCATCTTTTTCACTCTTTTTTTCCCTCCTGCATCTTGAAGTTGAAAGAAAGGCTCCAAGTTGTCAAAAAACTTTTCCAGCTTCCCTTCTTTTCACTTTCGCTTGTATTTAGTCCATTAATGGATTCATCTGACATCTTATCTTTATTTTCTATGTTTCCATTCTCTTTTTTGATCTCTGGGGCTCCAACCCCCTCCTCTTTAACTGTAGCACCCCATAAACTTTCCCATTTCTTATCAAATCTCTCAAGTCCTTCTGCAATATTTTGAATCACACCCCAGTCTACCTTATACCCACCTTTCCCCTCCATTACGCCCCATTAGCTTTTCTAATGTAAGGGGATCCCTTGTCAAGCAGCAGAAAATAATATTTACTCCATGAGGGATCCTTGGTGCTTTCTGAGCTTGCTTGTATTTTTGCAGACATTTCATTACCCAAACTAGTTAACAACATCAATACTAGTAAGAAGTGCAGTTTGGTATCAGTTTATATTCTAGGGTCTTGTGTCAATGTTGATGGGAGTGGTCTTATAGATTCTTTGATTGGGCTATTTGCAGTTGGCTTCTTTGGCAGTTTGTTGATTGGGGTATTATTTACTTGATTGTTGGTCTGGTGATAACCTTGGAGTTAATCTATGTCCGTGCTGGTGAACTTATGGCATGCGTGTCACAGGTGGCACGCGGAGCCATTTCTGAAGACACATGAGGCGTTGCCCAGTCAGCTCCATCCAGCGCACATGCACGTGCTGGCCAGCTGATTTTCAGCCTTGATTTTCTGCATCCAGGGAAGCCTTCTGAAGCCTCTGGAGGGAGAAAAACAGCCTAACGCACAAACCGGAAGTCCGTTCCCAAACTTCTAGTTTGTGCGTTGGGTGTTTTTTTGCTCTGGGGGGGGTTTGCCTCCCCAGGCTCCTAAAAAGCCTCTGGAGCCTGAAGGGGTGAAAAATGAACCAACTGGGCCCACCGGAAGTCAGAAAACAGGCCGTTTCTGGCCTCTGGAGGGGCAGGGGAGGCCGTTTTCACCCTCCTGTGGCTCCAAAAAGCCATGTGCGCATGCACGGGGCAGAAGTGTGTGTGTGTGTGTGTCACGCACGCATAATTATATTATGGGGTGGGCATGCGAGGGTATGCAATAGTGCAGGTAAACGTTCTTTTGGCACCCGAGGCAAAAAAGATTTGCCATCTCTGATCTATGTGGTCTAGATGCTGATTGCTGGTGGAGAGGTGCTTGGATCTTTTTGTTCCTTTTTGGGCTGGGTGATAGTCCTTTATGCATAGTCTGTAGATGTTGTTAATATGTATGTGTCTATTGATGGCTGATTTGTCAGAGTGGCAGGCTTCTAGAAATTCCCTGGCGTTTTTGGATTTGGCTTAGTCTAGGATGGTTACATTTTCCCAATTGAAGCTACGATTAAAGTTGTCTATATGTTGTGAAATTAAAGAATTTTCATCATGTTCTGACTGCTAGTTGGTTTTCGTGGATGCACACTGCAGTCTTCTGCCTGTTTGTCCTAGATAGTGGTTGTTTCAGTCCTTACATTTTATGCAGATCACTCCTGTTTTTTCTTCTGGTGTTATTGGGTCTTTTGGTCTACTTTAAATATGAAATATTCCTTAATTAAATATTTAATTACTATTAAATATTCTCCTTTATTAATATTTACTCCCTTCCCTGCCCCCCTCGCACATCACTGTGGGTTGTACACTTTCAATGTAAGCTGTATGGAAAGCATCCAAGAAGCCTTTTCAACTGTTAAGACTCTCGCCTCTTTGCCTCACTTACAACAGGAGCATTGTGTGAAGCCCCTTTCAACCCTGAGATTACTGTATGGATTTGATTTCTCCCAGTGTGGGTGGAGAGTGGTATCATTTTTATATGAGTGCTAGACTTCAAATTCAAATGGGAGATGATCCAAGCAGCAGCTGCAAGCAAGTGAGGCTTAAGTGTTTGTTTGAGAATGGCTTATCCCACCATAATAGTTTGATAAGTAGAAAACCTTAAAAAACCTTTAAAAAACTATAAGAGTTGAGATCCAACACTTCTCCAAAGCCAATGGGAATCAGACTTGTCAAATGAGTATGATTTCTAAATAGGCAGCTGCCCAAGGTAGTGATAATGATATAGGCAATCCACCTGAAAGAAAACATGCATAAAGGAATCAGTAGCTAAAAGTGGAGGCTTAATTTCCTTTCTGGTTATTGTGTCAAAAGCTACAGCCAAACATTCACAGAAGTCTGTTGAAATGAAGATATCTATTTGTGTCTAAAAAAAACAAGAGACAACTCCATTGATGATTTAGTCTATTTCCACAAGGAGCTGTTGTGCCTGAGAAAGTATTGCTACACTAATTGTTCTCCAGTGACTTATATGCACTAAAAAGATTCTCACTTGGATCCATGTTCCTAACAATATTCAAAACGCATGGGTTTTCATGGGGAGGCATTTGTAAAGCAAATGTAAGAACATTGCACTGGGAAGTTTTCTTTTGTTGTTTACCCTTTACAGATAGGTTTCAAAGATTTCATTTTTAATTCAAAGCATCAGAGAAATACCCAGAGTATCTTTTGGCTCCTCATCCTCCAATACACGGATCATATTCTGTCCTCCATTTCCTCAGTAGTACATAGAAATTGTGCTTTGATTTTGCTATAGCAAAATGTGGAAAACAATATAGAAAGCCTTGTTCCTTTCTGACAGCAAGGAGAAGGAGGAAGGGAGAGAGAGAGAGAGGGAGGGAGGGAGGGAGAACAGTATCAGAATTAAGAATGTGAAACTAGGAACCAGGTTCTGTCTGTGTCTCATATTTCTAAGTACAAAATGTTTTGGATTTGAACTGCTTCAAATGTGAGACATCCCATTTGAGTTCATATTGACTGTTCCAATCACGTGAGAAGTGTCCTGAATTCAGAATATTCTCAAAATGATCAGACTGGCCTGTTCCAAATGTGTAATCAATAATTTTGCTCCCCAAGCTACTGCCTCAATCTTGATTCAAATTGAAGACAGTTCAAATTCAAAATGTTTTACAGATCAATCTGTAGTTGCATTCACATGCTAAGCCATTATATGATTTGCTGGTTTATATCTTAATTTAGAGATATGGAAAATTCCATGATTTAGAATTGGAATATAGAGTTCTCTGAAACATTCCATTCCTCTTTTGTTGAACAGTGTCTTCCATGAGGAGGATGGGGGTGGACATTTGACAATTTTTGGAAATCTACAAATCCAACAAAGGTTTAGAGAGATTTAGCATAGCCCAGAGGAGAAATGAAACATTCCAGAATTTTTGGTGATTGCTGAATTGGTTGAATTTTGCACATCCATTTTTGTGAGAACCCATCTAGTGGTAATTGGTTCAGTAAAAGATGGTTAGTCACTGTTTCCCTCAGCTTAACCTCCCTCATAGAGTTGTGCTTGTGATGAACCACGTTTGCTATAATTTGCCTAGATAATGAAATGTATAACTAAAGCTTCAAATTAGAAGATAGCAAAAAATGGATGTGATTCTTTCTGGCTTTTAACTACTGAGTGTGTCAAAGTTAGCTTCTTTGGACTGGCAGTGTTGGCCTCTTAATGCAAGACTTGTCTCAGATGGTGTTGGTGAACTAAAGGCCATGAATCATTAGTTCTCCTTTGATCTCTACCTAAAATATTCCATTCCAGATTCATTTTTTGGGTCTGATTAAATGTATTCCAGTCCAGTCCTGGAATTGCATGTTCCACTTAATTTGGGTTCTAGCAGTTTTCACCCTGCTTGAATCCATGGTTTTCCAAGTGGCTTTTTCACTTTTAAAGTGCTTGTACTTTTTCTCATTGTGCAGTGTTATTTTGTCCTTTCTACAGAGAGCAAACTGTCCTCACCAAATAGTACAACCATTTTTCTTTTAACACTATAATTTGTCAAGAAAGCACATTACTTTCGTGTGGCTGTTAAAACTTTCCAAATAACTCCAAAAACTCCTTCTGCATTGACTTGTTTATCACTTTGAAAATAAATAAATATTGCAAAGGATGGTGAAGCTGATTTGTTGTTTGCTTACTATGCACAAAACAGCAATCAGGATGTTATGCCTTCACAGTGCACAAAGTGATGCATCCTCTGATAGATCAGATTCCTATATATCTTCCACCCTTTACCATTAGCAAGGAACTTAAAAGTGCAAAGGATGCTACTAAAGAAAAGGTAAAATTAACAAGCTTTGCAAAAATAGCGGACTTCAGAAAGGCTGATTCAGAAATCACAGGGAAGATAGAAGGTAGATTGGGAACTTCAGGTTGTTCTCGACTTACCACAGTTCGTTTAGTGATCAAAGTTACAATGCCACTGAAAAAAGGGACATATGACTTTTTTCACACAACTTTTGCAGCATCCCCATGGTCAAATGATCAAGATTCAGTTGCTTGGCAATTGACTCATATTGATGACGGTTACAGTGTCCTGTGGTCATGTGATCACCTTTTGTGACCTTCTGACAAGCAAAGTCAATGGGGAAACCAGATTCACTTAACAACTGTGTTACTAACTTAATAACTGCAGTGATTCACTTAACAACTGTGGCAGGAAAGTCATAAAATGAGGCAAGTCTCACTTAATGACTGTCTTGCTTAGCAACAGAAATTTGGGACTCAATTATGGTCCTAAGTCAAAGACTACCTATAGTGATAGATTTGTGGGTGATTTGCAGAAATGTTTACAAATCAAAAACAAGAATTCCTATGACAGACTGTTTATCTCTAGGCTCCATATTTCTAACCTATAAAATGGGAAATTAATTGTCTTGATTCTAGTGCTGCAATGCTGGGACTCTTATAAAGTTTTCCATTAGAATGCATCAGCTCCAATGAACAATTGCATATATAACACATTGTGGTATCTTTTGGGATTAGGACCATATTTTGTACCTTGAAAGTGCAAGGGGTGGATATTGTCCAAATGGTTACCCAGCAAACTCTCATTATTAGAAGGATAGGTTTCAGTAGTAATACTTTTATTTGGTATGAAATAAAATATTTAGTACAAGCAAAATACTAACAGCACAATCAATTTAAAAACATCGCCTAATCCCAGCATTAACCTAATTAAAACTTGCACCCAGCACTACTACTGAAAAATTCTTCCATTTTAATAATAAATATTTTACAGGCCTTTTTTACATCTCAGGAAACTGGACCTCAAGTGAAACTCAAGAGGCAATCAGTTGCAAAGAGTAGGACTAGAAGGGGAGAAAGGAGTAATATGTGAAGAGATGGCTATGCACTCCCCAAATATTTTCCTTAACATCCAGTGATGTTTATTGCTGCAAATAAAGATAATGCTAAAAACTAATGCAGGCCTTTTTCCTACTTCTTTTTTAAATTATTTTTTAAATCAAGTAAGGATGGTAGAACATAGTGCTGTTGCTCATTGCCTTTTTATTATTTATTAGGGTTTTTTATCCTACCTTTATTATTTTTATAAATAAGACAGCAAACTTATCTAATACTCCTTTTGCCGCCTTCCCCCCCCCCAAAAAAAATATCAATAGCCTAAGCTAGA
Source organism: Thamnophis sirtalis (assembly GCF_051295495.1). Lineage (NCBI taxonomy): Eukaryota > Metazoa > Chordata > Lepidosauria > Squamata > Natricidae > Thamnophis > Thamnophis sirtalis. The sequence continues at coordinate 101,457,305 of NW_028261385.1, read as the reverse complement.
ACTAGAACTCACAGTCTCTTGGTTTCTAGGTCAGCATCTTAACCACTACAGCAGACTGGTCCTTCTTTGTCATCAGTCAACTTGGGTTAGCATCCTCACCCAGAAAAAAAGATCTTAGAAGCCTAAAATCTGTTGATTTCTCTCACATGGAAGATTACTCTAAAAGACAAATGGAAAGATAGTGCAGTTGATCATGGTTTCCACAATGGGGTGGGCTCCTGCTTCTTTCCTTGGGAAATCAGTTTGACCCCTTACCCTGAGGTAACTGTGACTATCATCATGAAGATGCCTTTGTGTTGATTGGCAACATGGCAAATGGTTAAGTGTGAATGGAAAGGATTAAAAAAAAGATTCTGTATTATCCAGAATCACATCTCTGGGACTACAAGTGTAGCTCCATACTTTCTGACACCAGAGATGAACCCTCATGGCACCCTCAGAATAAAACAAGTGTTTATTTATGGCAGGGATCAGCCATAGATCAACATGATTCCCCTGAATCTCTGCCCTCCTTTTAAAAAAATGTTCAGTCCCTAGAGACCCTTTTAAAGAATTGAAGTGCATTTTGTAGCTATGAGACAGACTCCCCAAAGTTTGGAATAAGTATTCAATATAATTATTTTCAAGGTTATCCTTATTTTGAAAATGTACAAACCCATTCATTTGGAAAGTCAAAAAGAAGATTTGGACATCATGGCTTTTCCCCTCCATGCTTAAGAGCTTGCCTTCCTTGTTTTATTGCCCCCACCCTTAATTGCAACCATTCCACTAGAAAATTAATTCAGTTTGACCTGCCTAAAAATCTGATCTATATAAAGGGCTAAGAAGAGAAAGGAACTGGTGTAAAAAGGAGATAGTATCGTAATATACTAGTAATAGGATTGCTTTAAAATAGTTGATTGAACAAGCCAGAGGGGCTTTGTTTAGACTAAACACTAAATTATAAACTTTGATCTAAGCTAGGATGGTAAGCCATGCACAATGGAAGCCAAACCACTGGGGAATTGTGAAAAATGTAAATGTAGATGAAGACTGTGAAAAAAATATAAGAAAGCAAGCAAGCAAACATGTCGGAGAAAAAAAATGCTATGTTTTTTTTGTTTTTTTGCTATTGCTGCAATTGAATCTCTTGATCTATATAGAACTACTGGGAAACCTTGTCAGCAAGTACATGAATGTCCTATAAAAACTGGCTCTTCTTCCTTTCTTTTTGCTCCAGTGGGAACCATATATTCCAGGGTCTTGCTGCTGGTATAGCTGTGAATGAGAATGGAAGAGGCCAAATCACAGGTACGAAAAGACAACATTTTATATTTGATAGGGGTTGGATCTAATAGGATGTCACCCTCAAAGCATTGTATTCTAATTTGAATTGCTGCGTTGCTTCATTCCTTTTGAACCCACATCCTATAAAATAAATTGATGCGAAGTTTTCAAAGTATTTCGCAAAGGATCTCTTTCTAAACCATAGGTGTCCAACCTTGGCAACTTTAAGACACGTGGACTTCTTGCTGACTGGGGAATTCTGGGACTTGATGTCCACATGTTGGAGTTGCCAAGGTTGGCATCACTGTTCTAAGCCTTACACTAATCCTGCAGGTAAGCAAAGGTTTTTTTCCCCTATCGAAAATTGAAATTAGGAGATGTTATGCTTTCTAAAACCATCTTCTGAGTTTCTGGTTGAAAGCTGCTTGACCTACTTATTTCCTAGCTCACTGATGTTTCGCTTCACTGCCTTTGTTTAGAACAAAGACATGTTGTGATGCTTTCTCTTGTCTGGTTGCCAGTCTCACCTATTGCTTCCTTTGTGAACATTTGAGGCAGATAGGGGACCTTTTCTAGATGTTCTTTGAACTCTGCCTAGAAAGCAACAGTAGGTATGATTGAAGACATCATGTCAGGTCTGAACAGTTAGCTGTACCTATTCCTGGGAGTAAAGTGCTAAAAATAAGTGCTGTGTGGAGCCCGCAGATGGTGTGTTGCCTGCCTTTACAATTTTGCAAAGGCTACAGGCTGCGTTCTTATCCCAAATTCCCAAATGGTATACCAAGACCAGGGGTGGGTTGCTGCCAGTTCTAACCTTTTCTATGGAAGAGGTTCCACAAATCTACAGTGCCGTTTAGACCTGGTTCCAGCTCCCTCCCCCCGCCCGTCTACACATCATCAAGATGAAGAGCGAGAGGAGGAATTCTGGGAGTTGAAGTCCACAGGTTTTAAAGCTGTCAAGTTTGAACACCCCTGGGTTTTTTTTTCTAAAGGGTTAGGGGTGCAAGGATCTTGTAACTTGACAGCTTTGAGACTTGCATGCTTCAAATGCCAGAATGTTGGACCTCAAGGGTCAAGTGGGTTTGCTGCTAACGTACCTGCCTCCCAACTGTGTTGCAGCGGCCCTTCCTGCGCTCCTCGAGTCAGTAGCCGAGCTAGCAATTGAGTTCCCTAGACTAATGGTTCTGGGGGACTTCAATCTGCCTTCGCTCGGTGAACACTCTGACGGAGCGCAGGAGTTCATGGCTTCCATGACAGCCATGGGCCTGACCCAGGTAATTCGAGGCCCTACCCACTTAGCGGGGCACACACTCGACCTCGTATTCCTCTCGGAGCAGTGGAGTTATGATCTTGGTCTGAGGGGAAATGAGATCATTCCCCTGCCGTGGTCAGACCACTACCTACTGAGGCTAGACTTCCGGAGGCCAAACCCCCACCGTGGGGAGGAGGAACCGACCAGGTGGTTCCGCCCCAGGCGACTGATGGACCCTGTTAGGTTCCAGACGGAGCTTGGGGTCATTCCAGATGCTCTCGCCCACAGTTCGGCGGAGACTATTGCTGCGGCCTGGCACTCGGCGGCATCAGAGTCTCTGGACCGAATTGCGCCACTACGGCCCCTCCAGGTCAGCGGCTCGCGGAGGCCCCCTTGGTTCACCGAGGAGCTCTGCGAGATAAAGCGCCGGAGGAGACGCCTATAGCACCTGTGGAGGTCCGATAGGTCCGTATCGAACCGAGCACTGTTGACAGCTTGCACCAAGGAGTATATTTGGGCATTGAGAACTGCCAAAAGATCACACATTGCCTCCTTGGTAGCGTCCGCCGAGTCCCGCCCAGCCGCCCTGTTTAGGATAACCCGCTCCCTCCTAAATAGGAGGGAGACGGGGAACCCCCTGCAGGGTAAGGCTGAGGAGTATGGTCAGTTCTTGGCGGACAAAGTTGCTCGGTTTCGATCGGAACTGGACTCCACTCTCGCAGATCCAGCCGAGACACAAGGGAATGACTTGGCAGACCATCTCTGGGTTGAGTTCCAGGATGTTGCCTCCGGGGATGTGGACAAGGCTATGCGAGCTGTGAGTGCCTCCACCTGTATACTGGACCCGTGTCCCTCTTGGCTGGTTGCCAACAGCAGAGAGGTGACACGAGGCTGGATCCAGGCGGTTGTTACCGCCTCTCTTCGGGAGGGACACCTCCCCACCGCGCTTAAGGCGGCGGTGGTGAGGCCCCTCCTGAAGAAACCGTCCTTGGATCCAGCAGTTCTTAACAACTACCGTCCAGTCTCCAACCTCCCCTTTGTGGGGAAGGTTGTTGAGAAGGTGGTGGCCTTACAGCTTCAGCGTACCTTGGAGGAAGCTAACTATCTTGACCCCTTCCAGTCTGGCTTCAGGCCCGGTTACAGCACAGAAACCGCTTTGGTCGCATTGACCGATGATCTCTGGAGAGCCAGAGATGGAGGCCATGCGTCCATCCTGGTTCTCCTTGACCTCTCAGCGGCTTTCGATACCATCGACCATGGTATCCTTCTGCGACGACTGCGGGAGGTGGGGGTGGGCGGCACTGTTTTACAGTGGTTCTCCTCCTACCTCTCGGACAGGTCGCAGTCGGTGTTGGTGGGGAGGGAGAGATCGTCCCCTAACCTATGGGGTGCCGCGGGGCTCGGTTCTGTCCCCCCTACTATTCAACATATACATGAAACCGCTGGGCGAGATCATTCGGAGGCACGGGATTAAGTACCACCAATATGCGGACGATACACAGTTGTATCTGTCCGCCCCGTGCCAACTCAATGAAGCGGTGGACGTGATGAACCGGGGCCTTGAGGCTGTTAAAGACTGGATGAGAGCTAACAAACTGGTGCTCAACCCGGAAAAGACCGAGTGGCTGTTGTGTTTTCCTCCCAAAAATTCGGCTATGGAACAACCTCCCCGTGGAGATCCGTACCCTCACCACAGTCCAGGCCTTCCGCACAGCCCTCAAGATCTGGCTATCCCGTCAGGCCTGGGGATAGGATTATTCTCACCCCGCCCGAATGTTGAGTGAATGTTGTGTTTTTATGGTTAATTTCTTTTATTCACGTTTCTTTTTCTTTTAAGTCTTGTCTTGCACTCCCTTCCCCCCATTGTTGTAAGCCGCCCTGAGTCCCCTCAGGGAAAAGGGCGGCATATAAATGTTCAATTAAAAAAAAAAAAGAATTTCTGAGCCAACATTTTGGTTGCTAAGCAAGAGTGTTGTTAAGTGAATTTCACCACATTTTACAAGTTGGCCATGCCCACCCAGTCACATGACTGCCAAGCCACTCCCACCCAGTCACATGGCCAGCAAGCCACTCCTACCTGGTCACATGGCCGGCAAGTCACTCCCACAAAGCAGGCCACACCTACAGAAGAGGTTCTAAAAATTTTTGAAACCCACCACTATTAGGTTTTCAGAACTAGGTCAGAAAAGGAAACCTAATTCCTTTCCCTTCCCTTCCCTTCCCTTCCCTTCCCTTTCCTTTTCCTTTTCCTTCTTTCCCTTTCCCTTTTCCTTTCCTGAAAAAGTGAAAATGCCAGAGTACAGAGTCCTTTTTTGGCTGATAGGGGTGGTGGTGGAGTAGCGGAATGGACAGTTTAAAATGCAAAAGGAGGAAACAAAGATTTGCCCAATATCTTCAGAGATAAGAATTTTTTTTAAGGTATGCAGTGGTGTATTAAGCCTTTGTCAGATTTAAAGAATCCCACCCTCCCAAAATGCCTCTCCCAAATCCCAATATTTTAATTTTCCCCCACTACGAGAGGCTATAAGTATTGACAAATTAGAATTTTTGCTATTCTGTTTTATGGTGTTTCCCTGCTGGTCTTCTCTTGACTGTGGCTGCCACAGAGCTTTGAACTCCACTTTGTAATGATAGGCTAGCCCAGGGCTCAGCAACCCACGGCTCTGGAGTCATATGTGACTCTTTCATCTCTCTGCTGCGGCTCCCTTTCTCTCAAAATATGCGTCAAAGCCCCCAATGTGTAATACCTGCAGGCACGTGATTTATTGAGCTTTTTGGCTGCTGGGAGTGGGAAAATCCAAGAAAAGAAAAGTTTCAGAAGAAAACTGAACATTTAGTTCAACTACATATGCTAGTTCTATGGCCTTTCAGGAAATAATCAGGTACGGGAAGGGTTTTGTGGCTCCTGGCGTTTTCTTTTCTGTGGAAAACAGGTCCAAATGGCTCTTTGAGTGTTTAAGGTTGCCAATCCCTGGGCTAGCCTATCTCTAGCAATCTTAAATAATCAAAATAGTGCAGATTTGGCATAAAGAAAAATAGTATCGAGTTGGCTTGATGGAATTTCCACCTAGGACATCTTTAGAAATCAAATGCTGGATTCTTCTTGAAGATGGCTTTTTAGTAATTGACTGATTTTCCTACCACACTTTAGAAAACGTGATCCGAGAGAACCAATGGGGAGGTGCAGACATCCGGCGTGGGGGAGATCCTGTCCTCAGGAGTAACCTGATCTGCTGTGGCTATTCAGATGGAGTGGTTATCGGAGAACGAGGAAAAGGACTTGTAGAAGGAAACACCATTTATGGCAAGCCTTTTCTAAATCCCCTTTCCAGATGCAATGCGGGATATATTTGAAAAATGCAGGTTTTTTTTTTAATGCTACCTGGAACCGTTTTGAGCCTATCAATGTAATTCGAATTTGGCCTGAATAGCTGCCAATTCTCTTGCAGAACATGAAGATCCAAAAGACATTTTTAGAGTATCTAAATTGTATGACATCCTGTGAATTTGGTGCACTGAACACTTAGGTTATCTCATTCTTCTGTGGCTTGTGGTGAAGATCATTGTCACAAGAGCAGGTGGAACTCATGCCTTTTTCCCATGGAGATTTCTCTTCCACACCTGCAGGGTTTCTGAACAAATCTGTGCATGGTAAAGTGTTCAAGCCTTCCTATAGCTCAAAATAGGATAAAGACCTCTGGTTTTTGATACCTGAATCCAGCTTTAGAAATGGATGTCTTCCATTCCTGAGCGTCAAGATTTCCGTTGCTAGTAAGCGCAGGATACTTGAGCTGTATTGTATAGAAAGCGAAGAATGTGTGTTTTTGTTTTGTTTTATAGTTTTCTTATGTATGATGTAGACTGAAGATGGCATTTAATTTTGTTGTATGAGGTTTCAATGCAATAAAGTAAGCTAACTAAACTAACTTGAACCAAAATGCTTCTCAGTTCTAGTGCCAAATCTCTGACATAATTTGAAAGGAAACATGACAACTCTCCATGCTTCTCTTGTAGGTAATAAGGGCTGTGGGGTCTGGATAATGTCGTCCAGCCTTCCCCATGTTACCAACAACCAAATAGGGCACAACAGCATCTATGGCATCGCAGTGTTTTGCCGCAAAGACGATGCTAATGATTATCTTGTCAACCAAGGAGGCAATGAGAACTTCAATGAAGAAGGAGAAGCAGCCAACTGGGAGAATGACCTGGAGAGTGAGGATGAACGCTTGACTTCCCAGCGGCCCATCAATGTGGCTCTTGTGGAGTCAAACAACATTAACCATAACGGAGGTGAGTCCTAGCAAAATTGGATACACCAGCTTAATATGAAGGAAACCTTAAAGGGGCTACCACTTAATAATTTGTGCAAAGTCCCTGCAAAAACACAATAATGTAGAGAGCTGTCATAATCCTTTGCAAAACATGTTAGCCTGCTGCATGATACTAGTGCGGATAAACCATATGCTAATTTCTAGTGCACATGGGGGGTGGGTGGGCGGGTTGTTTTCTGCTTTTGATCCAGTTTTAGTCTAAACTGAATAGTAAATAATTTGTAATTATCATTTTATTTTCAATTTTATATAAAGTTGGGGAAGAGTTCATTTTAAGTTTCATTGACTGACTTCATATAGGCATTTGGGTTGCCATCTGAAATTGTGTGTGTGTTTGTGTGTGTATGTGTGTGTAGGCCAAGAATTGATAAGGCATGCCAAAGAAAAGATTGCATTTCTTGACTTTTCAGTGAGTCTCAACTGGGGCTATGCAGTTTTCATTGCTGAACTGTGTGAATTGTAATAGAAGCAGAGAGTTAAGCTGTAGACTGTGATGCTGATCTTACAGTAGGGAAGATGATGATGACAATGACTACACTACATACTCTTTGCCTCTTTTTTTGGTTGATTGTAGTGCCTGTACCTTGCTGCCCTATTACTGCACCCAAAGTACACTCAATAGCTGCCTGAAATTCCTTGTTCCTCAGTGATCTCACACCCTGCAATGCACGGCTATGGCTATTTTTTTGCCATTTGGCAAAAAATATTTTTGCATTTGTTCCATTTAAGAAAGGCCAACCATCTATTTTAAATATAGATATCAACTAGGGAATTTATTGAGACTGTATGCCGGTCTACTTCGGCTTTCTCTCCCCGTTTTGTTTTTGTTAAGAGAGTTGATTCCCCTCTGTATTCTCTTCTCTTTTTTCCCCATAGCTGCTGGCTTGTATGTCAAAAGCAGCGAAGCTCTGAATATCATTGGAAATGCCATCCACGCCAACCATGACTACGGGGTTGCCGTGTTTCAAAGCTCGCAACTCACCCGAATGGCAAATAACAGCATTTCTTGCAATAGCCTTGGGGGAGTCCTGGTGGAAGCCGAGTGCCGGGTGGAACTCCGTGGCAATGGGATCTATGACAACAGCAGCCATGGCATTAGCTCCAAGGGCGATGGGGTCATCACGGAGAATGACGTCCTAGGAAATCAGGGATGTGGCCTCCGACTCTTGCAGGCAGCCGACATGAAGGTGGGTGCTTAAAAAAGGAACAGGCTTATTAGTATAATTAGTAGTATTGCCTCCTTTCTCCAAAAAGGGATGCTCTCATTGTGAAGTTGGCAAGATTAAGGTTTGTGGCTGATTCAAAGTCCCTCCATGAATTTCCCAGCCAGATTGGCAATTGAAATCATGTCTCTGAATCTTGTAATGCTCATCCTCCACTGGATAACATCAGTGAGAAACCTGAAACTCATTTGATGCCGCCGCTACTTGGGTTTGGCCAGGATCCATTATTTTCCCAAGAGAAGATGCCAACAAGTAAACATTTTGGACCATTCCTTGGAGGAGAAATGCTTTAGGGAGAAATTATTATAGAACATTAATTCTATGCTGGCACCAAGAAATGATAGGTACAAAGGAGTCAAAAAGGGTTGGATTCTGAGTTGTGTGAATCCTACCACCAAATGCATTGGAAATCTGATTTTGCAGCTCTCCCAATTCCAAGGCTGTGATGTAGTTTCATAGCACCAAAGGTGCTTTTCAAAAGGCAATTGGAATTTCTTTGCTTTTTTCCTTGAAGACGTTCCACTTTTCATCCGAGAAGCTTGTTCAGTTCAGTTCTTGGATGAGAAGCAAAACATCTTCAAGAAAAAAGAAAGAAAATCCAGTTGTCTTTTGAAAAAGCACCTTTGGGGCAGCCATGATCTGGATGACTGAGAATCTCCATAGACATATAGTTTCATAGCCTTTTCTTCTATCTCCTAGAACTCCCCTCAACTGCATCAATTTAATCTTGCTGATATAGCTTCCCCTCATTTAGTGGAAGGAAATGCAAAAATTAGCATTAATCCTAAAATAAAGAACAATTGTCCTCCCCTGTCATTAAAAATCAAATAATGTCCCATCCTTCCTCAGTTACATACATACATACATACATACGTATGTACGTACGTACATACATACATACATACAGAGGGAGGGAGGGAGGGAGGGAGAGAGAAAGAAAGAGAGAGAGAGAGAGAGAGAGAGAGAGAGAGAGAGAGAGAGAGAGGCCTGGTAATGTTTATCTAGATGACTTGCTGGGCATCATACTACTCTCTCTCTGTATCCAGAATTAAGTAGAACTATCAAACATTGCCCTCTAGGAAGCATACTTGATTGGGGATTCAAACAACTAGGAACTGTTGGCATACATGCAGTATCCAATATGAAAGATTACATTTCAGGAATTCTGAGCTATTAGAGAATAGTGGACCTCAAATCTGAACATATAAATTTATACAGTACTATGAATGAAGGCAGGCAAGAATGCACATTTGCAGAAGGAAAAGATGCCTTACTCTTCTTCCATCCCTCAAAACTCCCAGTGGGTCAGAAAGCATTTTTTTTTCCTGTTCTGTTCTCCATTTCACCCATCCAACTTGTATCTGGATATGTAAAGTCCTAATTGATTCACATGGCCTTATTTAAGTATACCATTTAAATAGAGGATCCCAATTTAAAGGAACCTTTGTCACGGGGGAGAATTTACTCACTGACAAATATTTATTTTATTTATTTTATTAACCACATTTATATGCCGCCCAATCCCAAAGGACTCCGGGCAGCTTACAAAAATAAAGAGAGAGAGAAAAAAACCCACATAACAAAACACAAACGAAAGAATGGTTTAAAACAGCAACACCTCATAATGCTTTCTAATCGGGGCTGGACCTCAACAGTGAGGTCAACAGCCCCAGGCCTGCCGGAACAGCCAAGTTTTTACAGCTTTCCTGAAGGCCATAAGAGTGGGTATGGTCCAGATCTCTGGGGGTAGCTGGTTCCAAAGAGTCGGAGCAGCCACAGAGAAGGCTCTCCTCCGAGGGCCCGCCAGCTGACCCTGTCTGGCTGACAACATCTGAAGGAGGCCCAGTCTGTGGGATCTTACTGGCCGCTGGGAGGTATGTGGCAATAAGCGGTCTCGAAGGTACGCTGGCCCTAAGTCATGTAGGGCTTTAAAGGTGATAACCTGCACCTTGAATTGCATCCGGAGACCAATTGGTAACCAGTGCAGCTCGCGGAGGACAGGTGTAATGTGGGTGTACCTCGGTGCACCCAATATCGCTCGCACGGCCGCATTCTGGACTAACTGCAGTCTCTGAACGCTTTTCAAGGGTAGCCCCATGTAGAGCGCGTTGCAATAATCCAGCCTCGAGGTGACAAGGGTGTGAGTGACCGTTTGAAGTGCCTACCGATCCATATAGGGCCGCAATTGGTGCACCAGATGTACTTGGGCAAAGGCCCCCCCTGGTCACAGCCGATAGATGATGTTCCAGTTTCAGCTGCGAATCCAGGAGGACCCCCAAATTGTGGACACTCTCTGAGAGGCATAAATTTTCGCCCCCCAAGGTTAAGGATGGACTGTCTAAGCAGTCCTTCGGGGGCAGCATCCAAAGCCACTCAGTCTTATCAGGATTGAGCACAAGTTTGTTCACCCACATCCAGATCCTAACAGCCTCCAGGCATTGGCACATCACATCCGCCGCTACACTGAGCTGGCACGGGGCAGAAAGATACAGTTGAGTATCATCCGCGTATTGATGGTACTTTACCCCGTGCTGTCACATGATCTCACCCAGCGGCTTCATGTAGATGTTAAATAGGAGGGGGGACAAGACCGAACCCTGTGGCACACCACATTTGAGGGGCCTAGGGGTCGACCTTTGCCCCCCGACCAACACCGACTGCGACCTGTCAGAGAGGTAAGAGGAGAACCACCGTAAAATGGTGCCTCTCACTCCCACCTCCCCTAGGCATCGTAGAAGGATACCATGGTCGATGGTATCAAAGGCCGCTGAGAGATCAAGAAGCACCAGGATAGAGGAATGTCCTCTATCCCTGGCCCGCCAGAGATCATCAGTCAGGGCGACCAAAGCAGTTTCCGTGCTGTACCCAGGCCTGAAACCGGACTGAAAGGAGTCTAGATAATCCATTTCATTCAAGGTCCGTTGGAGTTGAAGCGCCATCACCTTCTCAACAATCTTCCCTAAAAAAGAAAGGTTGGAGACAGGATGATAGTTTTTCAAAATAGCTGGGTCCAGGGAAGGCTTCCTGAGGAGGGGTCTTACCACTGCTTCCTTTAATGGATGCGGGAAAGACCCCTCCTGCAAAGATGTGTTAGTAATCGTCTGGAACCAGCCTCGTGTCACCTCTCTGCTGGTCGAAACCAGCCAAGAGGAGCATGGGTCCAATAAACAGGTGGAGGCACTCATCGCTCCCATGGCCTTGTCCACTTCCTCAGGGATGACAAATTCGAACTCATCCCAGAAAATCTGATTAAGACTAACCCTCGGCATCTCGGCTGGTACTGCCCAAGAGGAGTCCAGGTCCATCCGAATCTGAGTGATTTTATCCGACAGAAACTGAACAAACTCCTCAGCTCTTCCCTGCAGGGATTCCCCTGCCTCCTCACCTTTCAGGAGGGAGCAGGTCACCCTAAACAGGGCGGCTGGGCGAGATTCCACGGATGCAATAAGAGCAGAAAAATGCATACATTTTGCTATCTGTATCGCCACTAGATAAGTCCTAATAAAGGCTCTTAATAGTGATCGATCAGATTCAGAGTTACTAGCCCTTCAACGTCGCTCTAGGCATCCCTTTTGGCGCTTCATCTCCTGGAGTTCCTCGGTAAACCAAGGTGCCCTCCTAGATCCATTGCTGCGGAGAGGCTTCAAAGGTGCAATCCGATCCAATGCTCCAGCCGCCGCAACGTTCCAGGCAGCGACCAAAGACTCGGCCGGATTGCGGACAAGGGAGTCAGGTATCTCTCGAAGCTCCCTCTGAAATCCCTCCAGATCCATCAGGCGCCTGGGGTGGAACCACTTAATCGGCTCCACCTCCCTGCAATGGGGGAGCAGCGTCCTGAAGTCAAGCCTCAGCAAGGAGTGATCTGACCATGACAAGGGCGAGGTGTCTATTCCCCTTAACTCGAGATCACGTCTCCATTGCCCCGAGAGAAATACAAGGTCAAGCGTGTGTCCTGCTCTATGAGTCGGACCCTGAACTACCTGGGTCAAGTCCATGGTTGTCATGCAAGCCATGAACCCCTGTGCCCCATCTGAGTGTTCATCAAGAGACGGCAGATTAAAGTCCCCCAGTACTATTAGTCTGGGAACTCCACCACCAACCCGGCTACTGCCTCTAGCAGCACAGGCAGGGCTGTCGTGACGCAACTGGGAGGTAGGTACGTCAACAGCAAGCCCAATTGAACCCCTAGGTCTAACTTCAAGAGGAGAGACTCACCCCCCACAATCTCTGGGGCAGGGATCCTGCGAGGAACTAACGACCTTCGGACGATAACTGCTACTCCCCCACCCCTTCTCTGGTGTCATGGAGCACCTGAAATCGATCTGGGCACATTTCTGAGAGAGGGACTCCTCCCTCTTGGCCCAGCCAGGTTTTGGTTATACATGCCAGGTCTGCTTCCTCGTCTAATATTAAATCCCGGACGAGGGGAGCTTTGTTCACAACCGACCTGGCATTTAGCAGCAACAACCTGCGACCAGGGCCCTGCACTCCTCTGCCACCAGGTCCTTGAGTTGAGCCTGAGGGCCCGGAACAAGGAATCGCTGTAATGTAGCGAGTCCTTCTTCCCCAGTAATGGCTAGCCCTATAGCTCCCGTCATATCTGCCCCTCCCAGTCATAACCGAAATGCTCCGACATCACCCCATCCCCGTAAACCCCCCCTCCCCCATGGCCCCAATTATTCCCGGCAGGCCACGTGTACCATTCACTCTAGGGCGGGAGGCAAGTCTGGGCCCCCATCCACTTCTGCTTCTGTACTAGTTGCTAGAACAGGCATACTGCCTGCATATATGTATTTTCCAGAAGGCAAATAGGTAAGGATGTTCCTTGTTGCCACATTTATTCACCTCCCCGTGACTTCCTACAAAATCCCATCTAGTATTTGTCTGTCTGGCAGGGAATTCTGGTGGACCAAACTGTAGCCACTTACCCTTTATTTTTCTCCTAAGAATGTGACATGGACAAAAATATTATTGTGAGGACAGAAGGAGCATGGGAAATAAAGCTGATGCTAGATCAGAGGTGGGTTGCTGCCAGTTTGCACCAGTTCAGGCGAACCGGTAGTGGAAATTGTGACTGGGTTGCCGACCTGTAGGGACGGCAGGCTCTCCATGCCCCCGAACAGGTTCCCTGGTTGCTGCAGCATGTTTTTCTGATATTTTTTATGTTCTGCGCATGCACAGACCTATTTACAGGCAACTGTGCATGCGCATGGAGTGAACCAGTAGTAATGCTGGCAGAAACCCACTGTTGTGCTAGATACTGATGTTTGGCTTCTCAACATGCCAACTGGTAACGTTAAAAGTCAAGCAGGGCAATGATAGAGCTATGGGATATGCCCTGAGTACATTTGTCCCCTTGAACAATAGATAAAGGCCCCCCAGGTGGCAATTAATTTTCTCAACGAGCCCCATGGGAAACTGGGACTGTTGCAAAGAGCCGAACCAATAGGGACACCATTGCAGTCCATATAGGGACAGCCAAAGGGTCAGATGTAGCTCATAGGTTGTAACGGGCTGGAGGTGGCCCACAGGCCATAGAGTGCTCAGGTCTGCTTTTGGGCAGGAAAAGGAAAAACACTTGATTAACATTTTGCAACCGTAGTGATGCTCCAACTTTTTCAATACGCCTTACATGTTTCTACGTATTGAAGTATTTTAAGAATATAGGAAATTCTTTAAATGGCAGGAGAGGATCAGAGTCTTGAGCTCTTATTCTGCCTGGACAACCTAATCAGAGTTTTTAAAATGGTCCCATGTCCTGCAGTTCTGCCTACAGATTGAGAAATAGCTGATTGCCAGTTCCTGTGAAAACACATTTTTCCAAAGGAATTACAGAACTATTTTTCTTCCCTTCAAAAATCCATTTGTGAGATAACTGTTTCTTGCTTGAATTAAATTTGATAGCCAACTGGCCCTTCATATTCACTGTGAAAAGGAATAACATGTTACTGTCCTGTTATGCACTCCAGGTAACCAAGAACAGAATCCACTCCTTCCGAGGTTACGGGATTGAGATGCTTGATCAAACAAAGGCTTTAGTACAAGATAACTTGATTTTTCAAGGGAAGAGCAAAAAGACTATTTTACAGCAAGTGTCCAGCATGGAAGATTGTGTCATTCAGAATAATAAGATCCTTGCTTTCAGAAAAAAGTAAGTTTGGCGATATTTCAGTAAGTGAAAAGCTCTCTCAGTGGTAGTTCTGGACTGAGGATTAATGGATTAAATTATCATGACAATATAACAGGAACTTGTAATTTGTTTCTTTATTGAATAATATTTGAGATATAGAGCCAAGGTGGCGCAGTGGTTAAATGCAGCACTGCAGGCTACTTCAGCTGACTGCTAGTTCTGCAGTTCGGCTGTTCAAATCTCACCGGCTCAGGGTTGACTCAGCCTTCCATCCTTCCAAGGTGGGTAAAATGAGGACCCGGATTGTTGTTGGGGGCGATATGCTAACTCTGTAAACTGCTTAGAGAGGGCTGAAAGCCCTATGAAGCGGTATATAAGTCGAACTGCTATTTGCAACCCACCCCAAATCTCAAAGGATACTAGGTAGTACACTGGTGATTCTTGTTTACCAACCACTCGCTCAGCAACCATTTGAAGTTGCAGTGACATTAAATGAGTAGTACTTACAACTGGGCCTTAGAATTTCAGTCATTGTACCATCTCTGCAATCACCTGATTATCATTTGCACTCTTCCCTGATAGCTTCTCATAAGCAAAGTCAATGGGAAAGCCAACAGGTAAGGTCACAAGTCTTTCTGGTAAGTCCCACAGTCTCCCTGGGCTCTTGTGCCACCACTCCATTCATTCACCAGTCTTCGGTGGTGCTGCTGCTGCATAACGCCCCGCTCCCAAGGTTTCCCCTAGCCTCCTCTATTCCCCCCTGCAGACTCCACCCTCCAGAGCTCCTGTGCAAAATATTTCTTGGAATTCACTGATCTAGCCTGGGTGATTGCCTTTTTAAGTCTCCCAGATCCAGGGCTAATGAACCAGAATCAAGTCAAGAAGCTTTTCGTGGATTCTGAAGTTCAGTTTGCAGATAGTAGGTGATGTTCTTGGGAGTTCTGTTGGGGCGATAGCGCGAAACTCTTTGCACAGAAGTCAAAAGATATATGGTGAAGAGAAGTTGAATTCTGCTTGGTGTGTTATTGTTGATGATGATATTTCAATGGGTATATGCCTTTCCTTTCCTGAACTACGATGGTAGTCAGCATTTTGTTAAAACCATCTGTGTATAGCTGGATCAAAGATAAAGAAACTTACAGGTTTTTCAATTCTTTTTTTGCTTTTCAAAGCAGAAACTCTAAGACAGCAGTTACAAATAGTTAGAACTGTAAGCACTGTATCCTAAGATATTTGGCAGACATAGTAGCATTCTGCCGCTTGTTGCATAGCAAGTGTCAAAAAAGATTGTAATTTCATCGTTGGCACTAAACACTGATTGAGAGCAGTTCTTGCCTCCTTTAGAAAGGCAAGTTCAGACTTTGCAAAGCACCATTCTTGCCAAAGCAATATTTATTCAGTTGGGTGTGCATTATTATCTTGCCTAGTAACTTCAACTGATACTGGCTGGTAATGAAAAGTGTACTCTCACGTGTCTCAAACTTACTAAGCTTAGAAAATTCGAGCTATAAAATGAATTCTTTCCTGACATAGGTTTTCTTAAATGCAGACCAAGTATATTTCCTGTACCGTATGAAGGAAGGACCAATGACTGTGGTATTTCTGTTCTTCAGGTCTGATGTTGCCTGGACCTTAGAGAACCCTCCAGCCAGGCCCCACATTGAAGAATCGTCTCGAGGGGTGTCAACAGCTGGAAGCAGCCAGAAAGGATCAAATGTGACAGCCAGGATAGCTGCTAGAGTAGATGGGGGTTGTCATAACAATGGTAGTATCTTCTGCACTATTCTGTGAGGGTTTGCAGATTTGCCTCCATCTTCCTGATTATGTTCACTGCAATATTGAACAAATTCACATTCAAATGTTTTTCAGCTGACTGGCTAGCATTGTGAGCACATAAGAATTAATGGGAATGAGCCTGGAGCCAGCTACAACCTTGTCCAGCTGACTATGCCCTATTGAGTGTTTTGAGAGCTTGCCTCAGCTTTCACATCTGCATCCTTGTATCAGGCCCAAGTTCATTCCTTAGAAAATGGTATTTTTGCAGCATCAAAAGATATGCTTGCTTCTTATGCCTGCTTATTCCTTTCCTTTGTCGACCTGATTATTCAGAATTACGTCTAAGGGAGGGGATTGATCTAATAACAAAGGCATTTGAGGGTCATCTACTTGCATTTTTGCCTCGTACGGATTTTAAGAAGGAATAGTTGCAAAGAAGGGGAAGAGGGAGGCTGCTTTCTGTGTCAGGTATTAAATTCCCAGATAATTTTTTACCTTCCTTTCTTCTGTTTCAGTTCACACCTTTCAATGTGGCCCAAAGTAGGAGTGAAGTGCAAGCAATATTATCAGAAGGAATTGTATCCATTCTTACAAATACAACATCACTTGCTATTTATATAATGTGTAGGTGAGGAGTGGGTGGGGATTCACTTAAGCTTACATTCTTAGTGATTTGCCAAAAAGCCACTTAGTTTAATGTCAGTGAAATCCTGGGTGCCTTGACCTATTTGTTGGCCTGCTTGGCATCACTACCTTGACATTGGCTGTTGTGTATGATTGTTATCTCCCCTCTGGTGCCTTCTAGATATGCTGAACGTATCATCCAAAGCAGCATGTTTTTGCAATGATTGGAGTTGTCATCCAATACACACAGAGGGAACATATATAATTTATCGAGGAGTAAATCTCATTGCAAATAGCAGAGCAGAGTTACCAGTAAATATATGAACATTGTTTAAGGTTCTAGAGCAGTGATAGCTAACCTTTTTCGCCTCGCGTACTGAAATTGCACACACAGAACAGCAATGTGCCCTGCACATGTGCACACAACCCCCTGCGCTCCCCTCTCACGCCCATGCAATACATGACCCCGCCTGCACCCCATTTTGAGCCTCCTTGAAGCACAGCCAGCTCCAATTGAACTGAGTCTAAAAAGCGGGAGCATGCTCCTGAGAGGTGATAACATCACTTTGGTAGACTCAGTTCTGTTAGTTACTGACTGAGTTAACCCATGCATGACCGCTGTCTCCACCTGCCCAGAGAAGGGGCGTATCAGGTAAGAACCAACGCCCCATTTTGGGCCTAGCAGTCCTCCCTGAAGCCTCCTGAAATGGAAAATGGAGGGTGGAGGTACCACATTTTGCCCACATGCGCCTGTGACCCTCCCTCGTCCCCTCCACCATGCATGCACACATCTCCCACATGCACAGCAAAGACCCAAAAATTAGCTGGCCGACAGGAGGTGTGCGTGCATGCATGGTGGAGCTGAGCTGGGTGACGGCCCGCATGCCTGCAGAGAGGGCTCCGCATGCCAACTGGCACACGTGGTTCGCCATCGTGGTTCTAGAGTATTAGATCAGGAATATGGCAAAATGTATGTAAAATTGCATAAAGCAGAGATAAGTTAGAACTCTTATCAAAATACAGTAGGGGGGGTTAGGAAGAAAATAAGATCCCTCCAAACGGAATGGTGTTTTGAGTTTTCAGCGAAATAATAACGTGTACACTAGTGTAGATCATTCCAGGAAGAGCTGTAATTATGTTAATACCAACATTGCCATAATATGATGATGCTGGATTTAAAATAAAGTCTTAAAAAAATGAGAAAATGGACTTCTAGAAGCAGCTCCCAGTAACTTTAGGGGCTGCTCAGAACTTGAGCATAGTAGTATACAGGAGTGGCAAACTAAAAGTATGCTGTGCCTTTGTAAGCATTTAATATAGGGGGCCCTCGACTTACAACTACTTGTTTAGTACCTATTTAAACTGACAACAACACTGAAAGAAGTAACTTAGCACCATTTTTCACATAATCATTGCAGCATTCCCATTGTCACGTGATCAAAATTCAGGCACTTGGCAAGTGGCTTGTATTTAGTTGCCGCATTCTGGGATCAAGTGGATCCCCTTTTGCGACCTTCTAGCAAGCAAAGTCAATGTGGAAGCCGGATTATCTGAGCCATGTGACTAACTGCAGTGATTCACTTAACAACTGTGACAAGAAAGGTGGTAATGTAGGGCAAAACCCGCTTAACTTTCTTGGTTAACAACATAAATTTGGGCTCAACTATGGTCCTACGTCAAGGATTACTTGCATGTAACAATTTTCAAAAAACATTCCTGCACAAGATGTTTCCCAGAGCTCATTGGTCTAGATCACAAGTGTCAAACTCAATCCTGACTTTTTTGCCTTTGCGGAGCTGGGGTGGACGTGGCCTGTGCGTGACGTATCTGGACCACAGGCTGCCAGTTTGACAGGCCTGGTCTAGATTTTGGTTGATTGCCTTTTTTTCAACCTACAATAATATCTTAGAGAAAGCAAGATATGGCGACTCAGCAAGTTGATTTCTTGGAGAGTTTTTAATTAAATTCTCAAGGTTAAGTAATGAAGGTATTTTAAAGGTACCAAAGTGAACTGGCCTTGTCATTTTTCTTTATTTCACAGAGCTGGTACCTGTTTTAACAGTTAGGTGGCAAGCAATAATGTAGTAGGTTAAAATCTCAGGACTTTGAAGGCTAATCTGGGTCTGCCATACAACTGCAATTAAAATAAGTGTTCAAAATGAAAAGGGTGTGATTGGTGCCCTAGTAAAATAGAGTAGGGGTGTCAAACTCGATTTCATTGAGTGCTGCATCAGGATTGTGTTTGCCCTTGGGTGTGGCCAGCTCAACATCACTCATGTCGGGGGCGCCTGTGGCAGCCCGAGCACTTTGCCAGCGAAAACGGGCTCCCAAGCTCTGTTTTCAGCTGCAACGGCATATAAACTGGGAAAAAAAACCTATTGACTTTGTTTTCAGAGGAGACTGAGGGTCTCTGTTGATCTGAAGCCTAGACAAGTCTACTGTAGTCTGTGCTACCACTATGCTGCATTTGTAGCATGGAAATAAATCTCACTAGCTCTTGGTTGGTAAGCTCTAATTGATCTCTGGTAGAAGAATGGTCATGAGCACTTGATTAGGAGACAATAGCATTTTGGTTTATTCAGTTACATCTTATCGTCTATTGTCAGAACATGGAACAGTGCTCTTGAGATAACCAGCAGACCATAATAACACACATTTATAAATACCTTTGTGTTTGAATGGGGCATAGAATCTTGCCCTGGACCAAATATAGAAATCTCAGTCCTGTTCACTCGTCATAGCAGCTTGGGTAGGATCTTGGATTACTTCATTCCTTTTAAGTTGAAGATGCCAGAGGCTGAACCTGGACAAAGGAGGCTTTGTACTACTTAGTTTCTCCTTTGTTGTGTGAGTTTACAATTTTACAGTTGCCCATTCTTTTCTAGAAAACAGTAAAAACAGGCGGCTTTCAAAAAGCAGCACGGTTTAATGAGAGAAAAGAGAATGTCATCTGCACATGGACTTATGGTTCTGTTATCTTCATAATGTATGGATAATTGTAAAAAAAGAAAGCATTTTAAAAAGGTGTGATCTACAAATAGCATGGTTTTATAGAAATTCTTTGCAGCTCAGTCTGAAATCCTATGCACACGTAGGAAAGTCCAATTGTTAACTATTCCATTTTGGAATAAATATGCATTGGCTTAAGCTGCAAGCCAGCAAAATAAGCAAGCCAGAAGTATTTTT
Source organism: Thamnophis sirtalis (assembly GCF_051295495.1). NCBI lineage: Eukaryota > Metazoa > Chordata > Lepidosauria > Squamata > Natricidae > Thamnophis > Thamnophis sirtalis. Next base: position 101,437,517 of record NW_028261385.1, on the reverse strand, counting down.
ATAGGGCTGGATCCAGTTTATCAGGTGGAGAAAGCATTTCCCTGAGTGGGAAGTGGGGAAAACTGCCAGTTGGGCCTTCTCTCTGAAGCCCGTTTTCCAGTTCTCTTAAGACTTCTTAAGTAAAGGAGTAGGTAGAATGAACTAGCGCCTACTGTTCAGGATCAGAAACATTTTACTTAATACAGTTTTTCTAACTACCAACACAATTATGAATTCAATATTAATATTCCCAGTACAACGTACTCTCTCATGAGTTTCAATTATAGACAAGTCATTGACGGTTCTCAGTCCACTGCAAACAATCAATTGAATGTCTTATTAAAACTTAGATGCCACTAACTTAATTGCCTCAGTTCTTTGACTTCTAAACTTCAATTTTATACCGCACACCTTGTAGTAAACTTTGCTATACTCTCACTTCCAGACATGAGACTGCACTGTCAGCAATAAAGTGCATTCGAGCCATAGACCACTTCTTAAAGCATTGTAACTTAACTGGAATTGACCACTAATACGTTTTAAGCTTATAACTGGGCTGGATGATAATCTGGTACATTTTGTTTAACATATATCTTGTTAAAAGAAATTCAAACTATTCTTTGAAAAGTTTTATAAAGGGAAATATGTGTAGTACAAAATAAAAAAATATTTTATTTTAAATGCAGATATTTTGCTGATTTATTTTTTCCTGATACATTATGGAAGGCAACAAGAGGCAAAGGGTTTGTGTGTCTTCAATTAACTGCACAATGAAGAGAAATTCTTAAATGTTCTGCAAGTTGTTGGTGTGTGAGAGAGATGGGAGCCAGGGAAGTACTCAGATACTGCATATGCCTCCAAAATTCAGTTTATATGAACGTTTAGTACTATTTATAACTCCAGCCCACCATGGAAAGTTTAAGCTGCACGAAGGTTAGTTATAGACCAATGTCAACCAAATATAATGTGTGCATGTAGATGTTGCTTGTCTGTTTATAAAACATGGTTCAGCTTATAAGAATTTTGACAACAGACTGGGCATTAGGGAAAAGGAATGTAAGGTACAGTGTGAGAAGGACCAAAGAGACAGATGATAGCTCTCCAGTCTTAAAAACCAAGCAGTCTTAATAAATAAGTCTGGATTGCTATATCGACATTTATTCAGTTGTGTTGGCTAGAGATTATGACAGTTGAGGCCCAATATGTTTATAGGTGACCAGATTGGAGAAGAATAGTGTATCATCGCTCTCCTTTATAGCAACCACTTGCATTCCATGTCCTGATCACAGGTAAATTGTGTGATTTTAGATCATTCACCTTGTTCAAACTCTACACTGCTTTAAAGAAACAGTTGAAACTACAACTGCATTTCTATTTTAAAAAATACAGTAAGATAAAAAGCTGAAAAGAGCCTAGAGCTGTAGAACAAATAGTTGGGAATGTTACAACAAAATACATAATTAAATGAAAATGAGTAAGCACAAATATTTTTTTTTTAAAAAATGTTTAGTATTACCAAAAACATAAGGAACATTTTAAAATATTTAATGTTAATGTTAAATATTGTACATATTCAGCCATGCTCACATTTTAACTATTTTACATGGATGGAGGAAACTATTCCTTATATGGCTGTTTTGAACCAAGATGCCAAATGTTCAAATATCACAAATGACAACATAGCACTTCAGTAAAAGTGCAGATCTCTGCTAAAATACCTCAAGAAACAAAAATGTATAAACTACAAGTACAAATCTCTCCACTCCTTTCAGGACAACAAAATGGTAGGTCTGTTCAGATGATCCATAATTTGTCCAGTTTGTTTTAAGTCCTAGAGGAAAAAACATTCTTAAGTTAATTTGCGTTTCCGGTTGCGTGCGGGTATCTTCTGTGCAGGTAAAGGCAAGCATAAGGTCCCTAATTTGTGTTCTTCAAATCCAGAGAGATTTTTGCTTTTGCTGATCTTCAGTCTCATCGCCTTGGCAATGTCAAGTATTCTGCATTAAGAGAGAAAATGTCAGTTAGAAAGACTGTTCTCAAAGAGTGTCTTCTTCTTTCTTCTTGTAGCAGTCTTCTCTTCACAGTTTGTGACTTTGGCTTTTTCCTGTTCCTTTCCCTCCTTTGGCTGTACGATTACAGCTGTAACTTACATTCTAAACTCTTTGTGCTAAAGAATTGGGTTTTTTGCTGATGCCAGCAAACTTCTTTCCACAAAGCAAGGCAACATGCTGATTGAATCAAGAACTAACACATTTGAAGAAAAGCCAAGCCTCCAGCCAGGCTTTCTGACCGGAGGCTTCCTGATGAATTGGACGGTAAGCCTCATCTGATGGCAATTGTAGTTCAACACAGCTGGAGATTGGAGGAGGCTGCCAGAAGCAACGACATTCTACCCAAAACATTTCTGAAAAACGGAAAACAAATGTCCTGCATTCCTTTAATGCAGTTAAAAAAAAAAAATACCACCAGTATGCGGACGATACCCAGCTGTATCTGTCCGCCCCGTGCCAACTCAATGAAGCGGTGGAAGTGATGAACCAGGGACTTGAAGCTGTTAGTGACTGGATGAGGGCTAACAAACTCGTGCTCAACCCAGATAAGACCGAGTGGCTGTTGTGTTTCCCTCCCACCAATTTGGCTAGTATTCCATCTCTCAGGCTGGGGGGTCAAACATTACGCCCCTCAGACAGGGTCCGCAACTTGGGAGTCCTCCTGGACCCACAGCTGACTTTCGAACATCACTTGTCAGCTGTGACCAGGGGGGCATTTGCCCAGGTTCGCCTGGTTCACCAGTTGCGCCCCTACCTGAACCGGGAGGCCCTCACAACAGTCACTCGTGCCCTTGTGACCTCTAGGCTGGAATACTGCAATGTGCTCTACATGGGGCTGCCCTTGAAGAGTATTCGGCGACTTCAGCTAGTCCAGAATGCGGCCGCGCGAGCGATTGTGGGTGCACCTCGCTTCACTCACATAACACCTATCCTCCGCGAGCTGCACTGGCTACCTGTTGATCTCCAGGTACGCTTCAAGGTGCTACTTGCCACCCATAAAGCCCTCCATGGTAGTGGATCTGGATACTTGAGAGACCGCCTACTGCCAATTACCTCCACACGACCTATTAGATCTCACCGGTTAGGCCTCCTCCGAGTCCCATCTGCCGGTCAATGTCGACTGGCAACTACGCGGAGGAGAGCCTTCTCGGTGGCAGCTCCGACCCTGTGGAACGATCTCCCCATGGAAATTCATACCCTCACCACCCTCCAGACCTTCCGCACAGCCCTCAGAACTTGGCTATCCTGTCAGGCCTGGGGTTAAGACTACAACCCGCCCGAATAGTATGAATGTTGCGTTCTTAATTATGTATTTGTCTTATATGTTAAAAGTTTGTCTCCCCCTCCCCCCTTTTTAAGTTGTAAGCCGCCCTGAGTCCCCCCAGGGAAAAGGGCGGCATATAAATAAACTTTAAATCTAAATCTAAACCATCTTATTTTTGCTTTTTGTTTTTGCACTGAACAGAATTACATCATTCCCCCATAATTCACCATTCACTTCTTGCATGAAATACAGGTAGTCCTTGAGTTATGACCATAAGGGAGCATAACATGGGTTGATCATAAAGTGGGTTGACTGATTTGATTTTACAATTATTTTTTTGCAGTAGTCATTCAGTGTTTTCCTATGAGGTGGTAAAACCAGAAGGAAATGCTGTCTTGCGGCAAAACTGTCATAAAATGTGGCCACTGCAAATACGGCCTGGTTGCTAAGCACCTGAAGTGCAGTCAGGTGAATACAGGGTGGGCCCAACTTTTGGAACTTCAAATCTGGGTAGTAACTACCCTCAGACATGGGAATTTTGAATGGTCAAAGACTACCTGAATGGATAGGTCAAGCAACATGGCACTTTTTCCGTCACCTAAGAGATGGGAGAGGTTGACTAAGTCTGGCTGAACTGAAATTGCCGATAGAGGGTAAATATGTCACAACTGCAGTCAGTCACTGACCACACTTTTCATACCCCAACTCAGGACTTTAGCCTGTTCAACTACATCTAGGATTTATATTGTTCACGCTCTCACTCAATCTCTCTTGGACAACATTTTCAGTCAGTTTTCAGCATACTTTATAGCCTCAAGAGTACTTCCTCTGCACTCTGCCAAGGAGCTTACTGGAAGCATTTACTTTATGACAGTCAGATCAATAACCAACTAGCAGGTCATAAAGGCCATTTCACTCAATTACAAACACTAAAAGGGATGAGCATAAAGTAGGATGCAGTCAGATGTGAGGGGAAGTTATTGGCAAGGGAGTTCTGTCTGTCAGATGTGAAGAGGTATAGGTAGACTTCGTTTAGTGATCACAATTGGAACCAGCAACTCAGTCATTAGGCAAAGTGGTCGCCAAGTGAAACAGCAACTAATGATGTTACATCAGCTTTCCTTTGCTTAACAACCGCCCAAAAGTTGTAAATGCAATAATTGGCTGAAACGTGACTGCATTGCAACTGCAAATGGTCCTTAAAAAAGGCAGTCACTAAACAAAGACTACCTGTATGGCAATATGGCGATAGGAATGTAATCTGCATGCGTTCAGCAGTTGTAGGGAGGGATGGAGTCAAGAGAATGATCAGTCTGGCGTCATTACACTCCCGTAACGGTCTTAAGTCCAGCCCCTTTCAATTTCCTTTGACTCAATTTAGTGCTAATTTAGTGTTGATTGTTAATTGACTAGATTCTTGTGTAAACTCTAGGCATGAGCAATAAGTCATCTTAATTGGAACTTAATGTGTGAGACCAATAGCAGCCCTCTTTAATTATCTCTATAGGCACATATTACCAATTAGCATTCTTGATTATCTTTCCTAGCAATTTATGTGCTTTGTTGATGTTAAAGATGGGATCTGGGATTTGACATGGCTTTAAAGGGAAGTTTCAATGGATACTTCATTACTGAGACTTTGGGTGCTGATGCTGGATAACCAGCTGGGACAGGCTGGTTATCCAGCATCAGAAGAAAGGGGCCCCTTTTCCTACCATGCAATATTGGTTCATAGGAAAAACGTAGCACACTGATCTTACGAAAATAAAATGTGTTTCAGTCAGAACTTCCAAGGATTACTTTCTAACAGTTATATGACTAAAGGTGGAATATACACTGTATCAGAGTATTATTTTATTTTTCTTCCAGGAATGAATGTTACCCCCTCACATAGGAGAAAACAGAATTTGTACTAAGGGATACCTTAGTTAGGGTCTATACTTGCTATCTGTCCTGCATAGCTCTTGTTTGTCTCCTCTAGTTCAATTTATAATCACACTTAATGTGCCCCATGGTAGATACTGAAATGAACCAGCTGTTTTGGCCTCTCCTATTCTTAGCCTTGTAATCTGTCTACTCTGGTGTTCCAGAAACAATATATACTGTACAAGACCAAGGAACTATTTTAGACGTTCATTTGTTGAACTTAACCATCAGGGTGTTCTTGAAAAAAACTATTAATTTTCTCACTGTTCCTAAGGATTTGGGGGGGAGGGTGTTTTCCCTTTTAAGGGAGAAATGTCAGCCAGATTCCTAGGGATGTTAATTACAACCCCTATAATCCCCAGACAAATGACTGCAGAACCTATTGAATGGAAGATATAGGCATTGTAGTCTAGAACATTTGGAAGGCTAGTTCCAAAATAACCGGGGAGCCTAGACACACCTCAAAAGCCAGTGGAGCCCCTGAAGTTCTTAGCCCATTAGTAAGAAAATAGATTAAAAAAATACAATTGTGCTGTTAATCATACTTGTTTTCACGTAGTTTCAGATCTCGCTGCAAGACTGTCAGATTCGTTTGAAAACGGTCAATATGCAATGCCAGGGCTATCGCATATGCTGTTATCTTAACTTTCATTGAAGCTGAAATTAGATTTTGTATCCTGAAATACAAAATGAGAGAAAAAAAAGGATAAGAAAACCATGATACAAAAACTATGCAACTTTGCTGCTACATATTCTTTCCACATCCTCCTACAAAGCAGCAAAATAAAGAGTCGATGGTTTCCTATATTCCACAGTATTTTGTCCCAGCAGAATACAAATTCAACAGTCTGTATAATGCAAGCATGTCTGTTTTAGATGCTTCATTTCATATTATTATTCTTTAATTGCAATCTATAAGTGGATTACCTATAGATGTGGACTTTGCATGGACAAGTAAAATGTAATATGGGACTCATACAAAATATACAGCATGTTCCTTCACATCAGTGTTGACTCTTAGAAAATGGCTGGACCAGTAAGTCCCTGCAGTTTCCTTGGCTACAGCTACTTTTGTGTCCAAGTCATGACCAGAGCCACATGATCTCATTTCTAGCCTGGTGCCTTTAACCTCTTCACCAAACTGGGTCCCAGGAAGATTTCCAATAGTTACAGAATGGAGCTTTAATGTTCTGCACAAAATCTTCATGCCTAACAATCATGATTTTTTGCCTAACAATGATCATTTACACATTCCACAACTCTTTAACAATCCACCCAGAAAAGCCCAATTAAAAACAGCACAAAACTATTTTTGTCAACAAAAATAAGGCAGCTTGAAAGGGAATAAGACATTTATTGCTTATCATTTTATAAAACCTTTTTTTTCTTAAAATGGGAGAGGAAGTTGCTTAGTAAAAACAGACATAATCTTAATCCTGAACCTTGACAGTGCACAGAGCTGGGAGATGGTACTCCTGAATAATGTTCCCTAATATAGTGCTTTAATGTTAAAAGGTCTCCCTTCCACAGTATTATTAAAAACACATTAGACCAAAAAAAAAAGAAAAATAGCAAAATATTATATAAATTGTTTTTTATTCTCATTGTTTCCTTATATTCTCTCTTTTTAAAAGAACAAACATCTGTACATTTCAGTTAATTGCAACTACAAAGGATTTCTGAGCAGTTTCTTGGCATGATCCTCCTGTATGAAATATATTTGAAATAAAGAAACACATCTACTTTCTATTGATTTCAAGAATTTTTTATATGCTACTTCTGATCCTCTTTTAGGCAATGCTGTATGATTTAATAAGTCTCCTAAGAATAATAAACCAATCTATTCCTATTTATACATTTTACTAGCCTTGAAATCAAAGGGCTGGGTTTTTTTTACCTGCCATTGCCATAAGACAGTGCTGTGAAAGTTTTCACAAGCTTGTTGCTGATGATATCTGGACAAGTGGGGCCCATGGCATCTACAAATGGAAATAAAAAAAGTTAGTGTTCTAAAATCCTCCTAATCTCCAATCTAAATAAGAATCAGAATGACCAGAGGAGTCTGCATTCTACAAAGTCGAGACATTGTAAACAAAGCGAACACTGGACACAGAAAACATACAGAATACAAAATCCTAATATCAAATTTCATTTTAAAAACAACAAACTACCAAACATAGCTGAGATTACAGCACGTTGGTATGATTGCAGAAGAGCAGAATGGAGTTCAGTAGGATCAAGAGGGGGAAGAGAACTCAATCCATTGCCCTCTTCACAATTAAAGGATGCACTACCTATACATTTTAAAGAAATCTAGAACAGGGTCTCCAACCTTGGCAACTTTAAGCTTGGAAGACTTCCAACTCCCAGAATTCAAAGATGGCTGGGGAATTCTGGGAGTTGAAGTCTGCCAAGATTAAAAGTTACCAAGGTTGGAGATGTGTTTAATTGCCAAGGTTGCAGATGTGTTTAATACACCTAGAAGATGTATTAAACTGCCTGAAAATTATACAAATCAAATTACATTAGTCTTTCTCCATTTGGAGTGCCTGAGGTGATCTGGCTTCCATTTCCAGCTAACTGAAATTTCTAGGAATCGGACGTCAGTACATATGGAAGGCAAAAATAACCACCTCAGCACTTCCCTTTTCTCGTTTAATTTAAGGATTAGGCACTCTAATTAGCCAAGGTGGTGCAGTAGTTAAGGTTTTGGACTAGGACTGGAAATCCTGGTTCAAATCCTTTTCAGCTAGGGAAGACTAATGGCTGATTTTGGGGCAATTCCTCTCTCTCTGTCCATTCTACCTCACAAATTTGTTGTAGAGAGAAACGGGAAGAGGAACACTGTACAACTGAGCTTCTGGAGGACACCCAGTATATAAGTCAAATAAATAATAAAAAATATACTTGGTATCAGAGAGGGAAAAGATCCTTACGTTTCTTCTTAACAACCTTTTGTGAGATCAGCTTGACAAGACAGTCAAAAAACCAGAGGCAACGTGCTTTGTGATCGTAACTCTTCTTATCCGAAGGCATGGATTTAAGTTTGTCCAAGACAAAGGAACAATAGCTAAGCAAGACATAAAAGATTTATCTTACATTTTGAAAAGCAATTAGGAGGTAGCTAGCAAGAGCTGCAATTTCAGCTGCTGTTGATTTCACAAAATTCTGTGTGGATTGAAAGCAATCAAGTTCATATTAACAGAAACCATCTCCCTTTCAACAGAAAACAGCACACTCTATATGTATTATCTGCTTCAGTGTAGATTTTGCTCAGATTTAAACAGGTGGATCCTAAAACTGTGTTTCTGGATTTAGAAGTATTGGAACAGTAAATGTATGTTCTTCCTTTTTGTTTTCTTCTCTTTGCAGCTAAGACATAACCTTCTTTTTCACATAATTCCTTCTTTTATACACTTTCAAGTGTACATCCCACCCACTACCCACGTAAAGGCATGTTCCCCACCCCCCAAAAAATTAAAAGGTGGGGAGCGATAGCTGAGAAGTGTTTGATTTGTTTTGTATACAGTAGGACCCATGTTCAGTCAGTGGCACCTACAGGTAGTCCTCGACTTATGACCATAAGCCCAAAAATTATGTTGCTAAATGAGAAATTTGTTAAGTGAGTTTCGCCCCATTTTATTACTTTTCCTGTCACATTTGTTAACTGAATCACTGCAGTTGTTAAATTAATAACCTGGTTGCTAAGTGAAACTGGTTTCTCCCATTGACTTTGCTTGTCGGAAGATTGCAAAAGGTGATAGTGTGACCAATGTTCCCTCTAAGTTGCACGGCTGCGCACATGGAAAGTAAACACCGCGCAGCAGTTTCCAACTGTCGCACAATGTCATTTGCCAGACACGGACTGCAGTCTGCAGAGTGGCCGCACAATCGCGATTGAAACCCCTGCCAGCTAAACAGGAGTGTTCAGGTGCAGCAGGGCAGCAAAGTGACTGGGTTGAAGACTTCAGGTGGCTCTAGCTTCCTGGAGCAACTATTTAGAGGGAACATTGCAGTGGTGGGTTTCAAAAATTGTTGGAACCTACTCTGTGGGTGTGACCTCCTTTGTGGGAGTGGCTTGCTGCCCATGTGACTGAATATGAAATTATGAATTAGTACAGTCCAAGTAGCTATTCAGAAACTCTGGCATTGAAGCATGCAAGTCTTAAAGCTGTCAAATTACAAGATCCTTGCCAGTGGTGGATTTCAAAAAAAATTTGGAACCTCTTCTGTAGGTGTGGCCTACTTTCCGGGTCCACTGGTGGAACCTCTTCTAACTGGTTTGGTAGATTTGACAAACCGGTTCTACCGAATAGGTGCGAACTGCTAGGAACCCACCTCTGGAACATTGCCCACAGCTTCCTTCGCACAAGTTTAAGAGGGCTAAATTTGCCTTGTTGGGTGGGAGTGGGGGAGGGAGTGATTGGCCGAAACTCACTGAAAGAAAGTTCCGTGTCTTTCTGACCCGCGTGATTAATTCAGCCTCTGAGATAAACATATTGTGTGAAAGCAGCTGGCTTCCCTTCCTCTCCAGCATCCGTGCTTTTATTAACACATAAAAGCCCACAAGGGGTGGGGGCTGGTCGCGAACCAAGAACGAGCCAACCAAGCCGAGTGGGGGTTGCTCCGCAGAGAGCAACCCACGCTCAAGAGAAACGTCTGCAGTGAGCCTCCTGCCTTCGCTTTCTACCTCTCCACAATGAGGTAGAAAGCGAAGGCAGGAGGCTCACTGCTGCCGTTTCTCTTGAGGCTACCCACCTGAGGCTCGCATTGGCAAATCCAGGGCGGCACGGCAGTGATCCTAAACTCCCACCTAGAGCGCGCGCACCACAGAATCCAAATGCAGAAAGCAGGTTCTGTTTCCTTGTGCATCTCTCTCTTTCAAAGAAAACCTTCCTTGTTCTACCTCTCCTGCAATCTCAGCTATCTTTGAGTCTCCAGCCGGTCAAGTGACATCGCGTGATATTTGATAACTCATTGGGATTTTCAAAGTCATTAAGAATATTTTTGCTTTTAAACTAATTAAAATTCCTATCTGTCAGTTTATCTGTGCAATTTTGTTGGATATTTTGGGTCACTAGTTACTATCACTAGTTATATGTAGAATTGTCTCCAAGAGTTCAGTAGTAGTAGGTTACTGAAACCACCTGTGTAGTGAGGAACAAATTGCCACAATTTTTTAAACAATCAGCAAGCATTGTTGAACAGACAGGCAATAAATCCTTGAGTTTACAAATTAATGATGGAAGAAAACTGTTAGATGTGAATGAGATGTGAATGACTTTATGCATGGGGATTTTAATCATTTTACTCATTTAAAATAGCAAATTGCATATAATACATTAAAATGAAGTATATCAAGTGAAATTCATTAAAATGAAGTATATCAAACATTTACTATTTTAATATTACCAGTATTAAGTGCCATTTATATATTCATTTCAAAGCTCTATTTTATTTAATCCAAAATGAATCTGGAAAGATAACTGTAGTGAGTTTGCTTTTGAACAAATATTTCTAAATTTATTCATTTACAATTTTATTTGTTTTAAAATTTTATTAGTTTGATTTGATATAACACTAATCTCGTTGTTGTCTTGGGGGACATCTGTGAAAAAAATTCAGGTGCTCAGGCACGAAAATGTGCTGCTCAAACACTATACTTTTCCGCCCACACTGAAAAAAAATTAGAGGGAACATTGAATGTGACCCCAGGACACTGCAACCATCATAAAGGTGAGTCAGCTATCAAGCACCCGAATATAAATCATGTGACCATGGGGATGCTGCAAGGGTCCTAAGTGTGAAAAATGGCCATAAGTCACTTTTTTCAGTATTGTTTAACTTTGAACAATCACCAAATAAACTGTTGTAAGTTGAGGACTACCTGTACAGGAAAGGCTGGCTTGGAAGAGATCCATCTGAAATTGTGGAGAATTCTTTCCATTCAGAGAGTGGATAATACTGAGCTAAGCGGACAAATGCTCTTACTGTGGATACGGGCAACCTCTTACTTTCCTAAAAACAACCCGCGTAGAAAGGATGGAGGTGCATATACTGAATTTCAGATGATATTTGATACCAGAAGAATAAAATCATTAAAACCTTAGAGAAATGTTTTCCTGTACATTTTCTTTTAAGTCGTGGCAGACACATTGTCAAAGTGGAAGACCTTAGAAACATTTCTTACATTAATTCCACAAAATAAAAGATAAATCGTATGTGCCATTTTGAGAGCCTTCATTAGGAGGTGCAAAGTACCTCAAGGCAAAAAGCAACAGAGGATCTGCTTTAGATTCTAATGGCTATTCACATGTGAAGTTTCACCTATCACTTGATATTTCAGTCTTTGGTTCCGTCTTTACAAAATGAACTGCTAACTACAGTTGTTTTTTAAATCATGTAGACTATATTAATAATATTTTGCCTGAATTATATTTGGAGGGTCTTTACCTTTTCTCTTCAGTCATCTTGAGAATGTCAGCTGAGGTTATATTCATGAAAACTGCAGCTGGAGCTTGAAGTGCCTCATATTCAGCAGGTGAAATGACTGGAGATACGTTTAGGATGTTTTAGACAAATATTTCTTACTCATCAAGGCAACCTCAATATAAAGCAGAGGTTTTACACACTAGAGCCGTGATGGCATGCACACGCTGGCCAGCTGACTTCGGCTTTCTTTTGAGGCCATTTTTCGCCCTCCAGAGGCTTCCTTGAAAAACCAGCCTTACAGGCAAACTGGAAATTCGGGAACAGACTTCCAGTTTGCTCGTAGGGCCTGTTTTAGACCTCCAGAGCCTTCAGGGAAGCCTCCTGAAGGCTCCGGAGGGCTAAAACTGGCTCTACGAGCAAACCAGAAGTCTGTTCCTGAATTTCTACTTTGCCCATAGGACCGTTGTTTTGCACTCTGGAGGCTTCCGGGAAGCTCCTGAAGCCTTTAGAGGGCCTCTGGGGGGGGAGGCTGTTTTCGCCCTCCCCAGGGTCCTATAAAGCCTCTGGAGCCTGGGGAGGGTGAAAAAAGCATGCCAGAAATGGGGGGGGAGCACTGGGGTCACGCGCATAGCATTATGGGTGTAGCATGCCCGCACACGACCACCCTGCGCTCCCCTCGCTTTTGGCACACGAGCCAAAAAAGGTTCGCCATCACTGCACTAGAGGATTGAGGCTGAATGCTCTTAAGGATAAAAGAACAAACAGCTTCTGATTAAAAGGAGGGGGGAACCCTACTATTTGAATAGCCACAACTGATGACCATAACTTGAGTCCAGAGTTGTAAGTCATTGCAATTGTTAAGGTCACATGACCGCACTTAATTTTATGAGTTGTGGCAGATGTTAAAAAAACACCACTGTCAATTAAATACAGCTGTTAAGAAAATATATTTTATCCAAAGGGCATAAAACAGGAAGTAAATGCCAGAACCAGTGGGGAAAAAAAGGCAACCATGTGACTGTGGGACAGAGCAAATGGCTGTAAAGGTGAGCTGGTTGCTAAGCACCCAATATGCAATCATGTGACTGTAGAGTATATGTTTGCAGCCATTAGACCTTTGCAATTACATTGTATGTACCTTTTGGGGGTCCACCATAATTTCAAAAATCTGCTAGACGATGATCTGCTAAAGCTGCGTATTACCTGTGTTGAGATTGCCGTTCCCTTTGTTACATTAATCTGCATCAGAGCGCTTTCTGCTGGATTAATTAAAACATATTTTCCTCTATAGCACAGCAGAGCTTTGATCTCAGCTGTTTCACTCATCGGGGCTGCAGTAGAACGTACGTTTTTGAGCTGTTTTCAAACCGGTTGAATCCCACCACTGGTTAGGGAAGATTGCTCAACTTGTTCTTAGTATCTCAGCAACATTTAAGATGATAACATACATTCAGTAGAGAAGGTTTTAGAATGAATGTATCAGTGATGTAGCAAATATAGGAGAATACTATCAGGTCAGATTTTTTGGAAAGACAAGAAAATATCACCTTTCTTGTCCAGCTCTGCTCTGTGACTATGATAAAATTCTCTCTCCCTTTCTTGTGTAGGATAAGATTTTCCAAAGGCATTTATGAGTAAGGTAACAATTCTTGGCAATTGTTTCCTTTCCCTAACTGCTGCTCCAATGGTTTTTAGATACTCTTTAGATACAACATAATCACAATAGAACTCATGGTCTCTCTCTTCCATGTGCTCTTCAACAATGAGGGGCATACTTTTTCTTTAATAGTCATGTTAAGGGCCATTCTCTCAAACTTCATTCTGCTCATAAAGGATACTATCTTCAAATTTATAGACGTCCTCTGGAGTTTTAGCATCTTCATGGCAGGGAGGAAGAACCAAGGAGACATCAGCTTTCTCATCTTCTGCTGCATCATGAACCAATGCTTTGAAAACAAATAAAAAAGGAAATATTTTATTTATTTAACAGGATGTTTATTTGAAAAAAGTTAATCCACAATCATTAGAGTCTTTCTCAACTTTCTTTGTATGTGTTGGAAGATAGTTCCCATCATTTTTAGACTGCCTTACTGCACTGACATTCAGAAAACAGTTTAGAGAAAACTATTCCAATTAAAGAACTGAAACAAAGGTAAAGTAAAATAATATGAAATAACATGAATGTACAAGATGCTTACTAAACAACACCTAAGAATATTGGCAACATATTAGTTGGAAGAAAGGATGTAAATAAAAATTATAAATAAATAAAACTGTGCAAATGCTGTTCAGAAAGGGGAGAGGAAAGAATTTGGAGTTCTCCTAAAGAGTGAAAAAGAGAATGTCAGGTATAATTTTTATGGAATGAAAATTCTGAAATGACAATAAGGAATACAATATCTGCATATTATCAATTTCTATGCTTTGTTAGCTAATCACCAATGTTGGTTGGAGGACTCTAAAATGAGAGCTATAATCTAACACATGGAGAAACATGCCAGTTTGGAAAAGCACAGAAGAAAGTTAAATAAAGATATGCAATTCAGTCACTTATAAACTGAAGATACAAAGGATTTTATTGTAAGTATTTATCTTTGAAAATATGTGGTAGTTGCAGGGCTGTTGTAGGATACCAGAATTTGAAGCATAATGAGGGAAAATCTAACCTGTAGTTTTAAAAGAACCAAAAAGAAATAGGAAATTGAAAGATGTTAAGATATTTTACATTGAATTACACTGGAATATATATATATATTTAAAAAGTAAGCAATAATGTTGACCCATTTAACAAAAAATTAAAACAATAGTAGCAAATATCTGAAATGGTCAAGCAATATAAAGAATCTTTTAAACATTTAGAAAGGAGTCACATTGGTTCAAATAATGGAAAAAATATTTGCGGGCTGCACAGATGGGAATCATATGAAGGTAAATGACAGGACAGAGACCCTTTCTACATTTCATAATTATCTTTAGATGGATGAGACTCATTAGCATGCAATGTTGTCACTTTAAGATTATGCTCAAAATAAATTACATAACCAGCATTACATTAAAAAGAGAGATCTTAGATTGGCTTACAGCTCCAATTCTTTATTTCATGGCTCTTATACCTACCAGCAACACCTTTTGTTTCTATGACATCTTCTGCAGCTTTAATCACTGCTTTATTTAATACCTCCTTTCTGACTTCATTCATTCTCCGAGAATTCAAGGCTTTTCTCTGCTTGTTGGTTCCAAAGGCTTCAATGCAGAGATCTACCTGTAAAATTATCAAGAGATTGCTATATAAGCCACAAAGTGCTACTCCTACTGGATTCTCTTGCAGGTGAAATTCAGTTTTCAGGTAGCTAATAAGAACACAAAGTACTAACTATGTTGAGCCCTTTTCTCCCCATAACAAGGCAGTCTAGAAGAACAATACTCCAAACCCACCTCCAAAGTTCATTTTGTGGGAAAGAAAACAGAACACATCAGTTGTCTTCTAAGTAATTGATTATCTTTTAAATTCAGTAACTTTTTAAAAGCTCTTTTTAACCATCATTTTATAGATAACAGAAATTTAACAGAAATTATAGAATGTATTATTATTTAATTGCAGCCCAATATCCTAGAAAGGTTTCATTTTGGGGATAAGATCCTATTTTCCAGTGAATGAGAAAAATCTCATTTTTCCTTTTACCATCACCATTATCATTTTACTATTACAGTTATCATTTGCATTGTTATTATTAACAATTTGGTCACCAAAAAACACAGGAGAAAAATACAGTGTCAATAATTCAAAGTGCCAACATGAAAATAATATACTGTATTTTTCGCACTACAAGATGCTCCGGACCATAGTTTTTGGGAAGGAAAACATGAAAAAGAAATCTGCCTCTGCCTCCCAGTAATTTGCCTCCTTGCAGCAAACAGCCTGGTCAGCTTCAGCACAAGCAGCTGATTTAGCACAAGCAGCTGATTGGTGGTTGGATCGGCCTCCTGGAATACTGCCGATCAGCTGTTCCAAGCTGCAGAAATCACCGCCACCCATCGCTGCCCGCCACCTCCACGCACTCCATTTTCGGCCTCTGCACGTCCCGTTTTCAGCCTCCGTGTGCTGCCATTGCTGCCTGGAATGGGCCAAAAATGTGGGGCGTGGAGGTGATAGGCGGCAGGTAGTTCTCACTTAACAATGCTAATTGGAATCAGAAGTGCCACTGTTAAGAGACAAGGTTGTAAATTGAAAAATCATGTGACTGTACTGCTTAGCAATCATAGTTCCTATTAAGTGACACCTTCATGTGACCATCACTTTTGAATTCCTGATGGCTTCCCATTGACTTTGCTTGTGGGAATCTGGCAGGAAAGGTCATAAATCCTGATCACATGAGAATGCTGTGCCAGCTACGGGTATGATGACCAGTTGTAATCACCACTACCGCCATAAGTTTGAACAGTCAATGAACAAGTGGCAGTTAAATAAGCAGCACCTGTATAGAAATGTATGCTATGCTCCAAGATTGAGCAATGGTGTCCCATTAACTAGATTTCTTATTTAAGGGAATGAATCAAATGGAATGACCTCAGCATTGATTTAAACATTCAAACTATAAATGACCAATGAGGGGAGATGAAATATCAATAGAATTTAAAGACTGCGTTCAAGTTTCCATTTTTGAATTAGGCTGGACTGAAACCGTTATCACTGAAACACTGAAATTAAGAATGGCAAGTGGGCCAAAATTCTAGCAAAGAGAAACTACAAGGAGAAATAGTCCAGAATAAGGTCATTTTAAAAAAAAAATAGGGCTGAAAATTTACCCGAATGCTATTACCATTTAAATAGAAAATAAATAAATCAAAAGGCCTTTAAATACAGCAAATATATCAAAATAAATTTTCCAATCGTAGTATCCTAGTTGCTTGACATACCTTTTCTCTATAGGATTTAGCCAAATATTCTGACAGGTCATTATCTGCTACATCATCTGTTAAGAACAACATCAGAAGAAATAAAGTAAAAGTCAGACTCAACAAGACTCCTGGTCAATCCATTCATCCATCATGCCAATCAAACAGTATTAAAGCATTCTTGGAAAGATGATGTATTAGCTATCTATTATCAATACGTTCTTTTAAATTCTTCTGGTCAAGGATTATTTATCTATGCTTGGTAGAATGAGCTGAGTTAGTGCATGGCAGATAAATCTGATAACATCTTTTCAGTCACAAATGTTATTAGAAGCACGACCTTTCCTTCATCAAGCAAGATAATTCTCAAATCCTGACTAGGAGATAGGAACAAATTCAGAAAGAAAAAAAATCCATGCAGGACATCCTTCCAGGAAGTTACTATTTCCGAATGCAATTTGGGGATTAAAGTTTTAAAATGTTAAATATTCCTTTCAATAGAAAACTAGCATACTAGGAAAACTTGAACTGAAGTTTTCCTACTCTGTGGGTTGCTTTCTATAGATTGGAAGTATTTGGTACAGTAGACCACTTAATTCCATTTGTATTCTGAAAATCTACAACAGGTTTAGCACTGATGTGCTAATATTCTTGTTAAACGTTCAGGATAGTAAGCACTATGTCAGGGGTGTCAAACTCAAGGCCTGCGGGCTGGGGCCGGCCCGTGATGTGGTTGAATCCAGCCTGCGGGACTGTCCTGGAAAATGTAAGGGGCCAGCATGGCTTCGGTCCGGTCTACTCAATGCAAAGAGGAAACATTGGGCTAGCATGGCTTCGGCCAGGTCTACCCAATACAAAGAGGAAACATGCCAGCAGTTTGGGGAGTGGCATAAAGCTCACCACGCCCTCCCAGTCGGCCACACCCACCCACCAATCCTGACCGAGGACAACCACAGCCCTGATGTAGCCCCAATGAAAATGAGTTTGACACCCCTGCTCTATGTGAATCAATACAGGAAAATGTCTCCCAGGTCCTGCATAGGAAAAAAACAATATGAAACAGTAAATGACTTTTATTGATTGTTTGATGGCTGTGTATAAAAAAGGGACACCATCTAGAAGTGCACTGGCTTGTGAACTGTCTTAAGTTATTTATACAAAAATTAAAGGGGGAGAAATAAGTAAATAAATTTTCTGACTCCAGGTAAGCTTGCCAACAATTAAAATTAGAAAAAAGAAACCGTGCTTTACCTACCTGAAATTAATGGCTGCAAGTTGAACAATTCTGCATTGTAGACCTCCATTTTCCCAGAAGGTTCATCTAAAACACCGACAAAATATCTAATGGAAGAGATGGTGTTGAGTAGTTTTTCTTTCATTTTAGAAGCATTTAGAATGACTAGTTTGGCTTCAGAAGTGTCAGAAATAGCATTTTCCAATAGAATGGTTTATTTAAAAAACCCATTACAACTCTCTTTATATCTTGGTATAATAGAGGATTGCCCATGTAGATGTGGGGAGACAAAGACGTAGAAGGGACAAAGAAATAAAATTACAAATTAGGCTCGGTTTGCAAAATATTGGATGTAGCACATCAGATTTTGCCACTTTAGCAATAAGAAGTAAATTCATTTGCATTTACTTCAGTCCCTTCTCTTCCCTTCCATGTTACTTTAAAAAACATGTAAAATAGTACTTTAAAATTATTATGAAGTCTCTAAGATTACTTGAAGGCTGAACTGGATAGCAATTTAGCTCTCCTTTCCCCCAGTTTACTAAATCAACTCCACTACTGTAGCTCCATTAGAACCAAATATTATTCAACTCTTCCTAGATTTGTCATTTGCACTACAAATTCAAGAGTGTGGGGAGGGGGA
The DNA here is from genome assembly GCF_051295495.1 of Thamnophis sirtalis. NCBI lineage: Eukaryota > Metazoa > Chordata > Lepidosauria > Squamata > Natricidae > Thamnophis > Thamnophis sirtalis. Next base: position 101,419,092 of record NW_028261385.1, on the reverse strand, counting down.
GATGCCTTTGAGTCATCCCTGGCAACTGCCGGGACAAGTCCATTCAAATTTCTTGGCAAGATTTTGGAAGTACTTTTCTTCAGTGCTTCCTTTGTAGGGCTGAGAGAGAGTCTCAGGACCTAAGGTGAGATTAGAGTTCAAGATCTCCCCGTTTCTAGCCAGATGCCTTAACCACTAAGGAACATCAAAGTGATTCTTTATGTGACTTATACTTATTCTTTCCCCTCCTTTTACGTCCCCAACTTTCAGATTGTGCCATCCATAGTACAAACTACTACAGGTAGTCCTCAACTTATGACCACAATTAAGCCCAAAATTTATGTTGCTAAACGAAACATTTGTTAAGGGACATTTGCTTTGCCTCATTTTACGACCGTTAATTTCATAGTTGTTTAGTGAACCACTGCTTAGTTGTTGTTTAGTGAACAGTCGTTAAATTAGCAACATGAAGTGAATATGGTTTCCCCATTGACTTTGCTTGTCAAAGAAGACCACACGACCCCAAGACACTGCAACCGTCATAAATATGAATCAGTTGCCAAGCATCTGAATTTTGATCACGTGACCATGGAACTGCTGCAATGGTCATAAGTGTGAAAACAGCCATAAGCCACTTTTTTCAGTTGTAACTTTGAATAGTCACTAAATAAACGGTTGTAAGTTGAGGACTACCTGTATTTTAGACTGTTAACTTGACTGAATTGATTCAAACAGCATATACTGTACGTCTTACAAATAAAATTACAAAACCTAAAAAAAAGGAAGTAGACAAATACCATAAAAGAAAACAAAAGTACCATATTTTTTGGACTATAAGACACACCGGAGTATAAGATGCACCAAGATTTTGAAGAGGTAATTAAAAAAAAAAAAAAAAGCTTGTGTTCAAGCCTGCAAAGTGTTCCTGGAAGCTGGGGAGGGCAAAAACGCGACCTGTGGGGGGGTTTGGGAGCCACAAAAATGGGATCTGCATAGGGTTTGGGAGGCCTGTAGAGTGCTCCTTGGGGCTGAGGAGGGCAAAAACGAGCAAAAAAAGGGCGTGCAGAGAGTTTGGAAGGCCTGCAGAGTGCTCCTGGGAACTTGGAAGAGCAAAAACAGCCCAATTTCTGTGAAAAATGGGCATGCTTTCACTCGTTTTTGTCCTCCCTGTAGAGGAGCACTCTACAGGCCTCCCAAACCCTCTGCACATCTTATTTTCTGCCCAAGATGGACCCATTTTAGCAAAAAAAGGGCCCATTTTTCACTCATTTTTGTCCTCCCCAGCCCCCAGGGGAACTTTGCAGGCCTCCCAAACCCTCTGTGCTTCCAGTTTTGTGAAAAACGGAATCCATGGGGCGGAATTTTGGGAGGCCAAAAATGCTCTATTCAGTGTCTAAGACGCACCTAGATTTTCACCCTCTTTTGGGGGGAGGGGAAAAAGGTGCACCTTATACTCCGAAAAATATGGTATTTGTTCTATTCTGAACAAATACAAGCCTCACTGTAATATATTTTCAGACGTACATTGAAATGGGACATTTCAAGTCCCATCAATCTTCAAAACAGACTTATTTATCACTTTGAATCACTAATATCATATTATAACACTGGGAAGAAATCAAATTGTTACTCTGAAGCTATTAATGCTTGGCTAATTCTGACCTGCTAAAGAAAGCAAATACATTTGTACATATTTATATATAAATAAAATAAATTAATATTTGAAACATTCGTGTGTTTTAGAGATACAGACACATTAATTATACCTGCAAAGATTATTGCATTTTAGGGCTCCTGCACCAAAGTTATTTCCTACGTAAGACAGCCGGTCTGTTTCTGCATTCTGAATGGAAACAAAAAAAAGCAATAAGCTATGGATGCTGGTTTTCTAGGTGAAGGCATTTTCCAAAAGGTTTTCCCACTTTATCCTAAGACATCCCAGGTATGAATTTATTGCAACAATATATAAATGAATGACAAGTAAGCAGTTCTATAGTCTCCTCTAATATTTCCCTCTTTTCCCAGTTAAATGTTTACTAAGCCCAGCTATATAAGTTGGTTTTACTGATTATACTCATTAAAAACTGCCCATTTTTTAAAATAACAATTATATCCTGAAAGCAGTGCAACCTATACATAAGCTCAAGCAGATAAACAAGGAAAATATAGAATTCTTTTCCTTGTCTATGATATTTTATTAATTACTTTTGACCCCAAGTCTAGGCAATTACAAATCTCTAAGCTTTTTATTTTGCTGTCATTTTTTGGTATTTTATATTATATACTAAAATTTTATATATCAACTGACTTTTGACACTGTATGTTTTAGGCAGACATTATTACATTTTAATTCTGTAAATTGAAAACAAATGCAATTTCCGCAAAAAGCTACCAGAGGTTTTCAATTCAAAAGTGAGAATTTGATAACAGCAATTATAACTTCATTACTGCACGATGGTAAATTGAGGCTAATGGCTTGTTTCTTCCATTACTTATTTAATATGCATGTACATACTAAGAACAATTTTCAGACTTAATACTCACATATGCAACTAACCCTTGTATGGCCAATAAATTATACCAAAACTACTAAGCAGTGAAAATACATGGACATGAACAGTTCTTATTTAATATATCTCAAACATGTATGCACTTTTAATGGTTCCAGTTGTACAGTTTCTTAAATTTTTGTGCTGGAGCAGCTAAAATTCTCAGACCCTAGACTTGGCTTTATACTGTAGTAGAATGACAAAAAGCAATTTGAAAAGATCTTCCATTCCTGGGATTTATAAAAGATAAACCTTCATTTGTGTGACATTAATTCCCCACAAAGCAGACACCTTAAATGGAAATTGGAATTATGGAAATTGGAAATATGAACTTCAAGAGACAGGAATCATTCCACTGCCTGATGATGAAGCTTTAAGTTTCATAAAGGGGGCACACTCTATTCAGCATGCATGCCATAAATGTAAACAGATCAACATATTTAAATGAACACAAAAACATGGAACAAGTTTGTATTTACCACAATTGTATAATTCTTCTTTCTGGGATTACTGATGTCTTTGTTTCTGTACAAAGTGAAATTCATATTTTCAGGATTCTTCAGTTTCCCATTTGTAAATTGAACTGAAATTGAACAGCAAGAAAATGAAAAACTCGAGGACTACCTGTACATCCATTGCCCTTGATCAAGAGCCCACCCCGCCTCCCGTTCCTCCTTACTGCCTCTGAACACTCAGTTCGAGGAATCAGAAACTTTTTTCCTAGCCTTTCGCCCACGCTGCCTCTCCTGCAGGACGCCCGGCAGTGTAAACGCAAAGTATAATAAAGCTAAACAGAACAAGAGCCCTGAAGAAGAAGAACAACAACAATGCGACAGATGCCTCTTCTCCACGGGGAGTCTCACCTAGCGGAGCTCTCTGCCCTTCCTGGGGATCTCCCCGGTAGATCCACTCAACCTCCCCAGCCATGGAAGAAACACGCCGCTACTGCTACCGCAGCCACCAGATCCCCGGAAGAGGCGGGATCAGCTCCAAGGCCTAGCCACACCTCCTTTTCTGGCCACACCTCCTTTCCCGGGCACTCGCTCCTTTCAATTAAGCCTCGCTCGCCACCTACAGACGAGGAAGAGGATATAAGTAGCCGGGGAGAAGTGTTCCAGTTGCTCCTGGAAAGCAGAAAAACAAAGTTAAGGTTGAATTCAAAGTTAAGGTTGAATTTGATTGCTAGTAATTTCAGCAGGACGTCCCTGGAATTTTCTTAGCCACCAGATGACTTGTCCCATTGCCCCCTTCTACCACATTTCTTTCTCTAATTAGAATCTCTTCCTTTGTAGAAACGCGGCTTGATTTTTTTCCCCACACACAATCCAAGGAAGAGTTCTAGGAAAGTGCTGCGAGTTCAATTTCCACTTTTTAGTTTTGTGGAGTAAGCTTTGTAACAGTCATTCTTTCTTCGGCTATTTCCTTAACTCAAAGAACATGATATTTTATTTCCTGGGACTGTTCGATTCCCCCCCGCCCCCGGTGACCAATGTTTTGGATTCAAGGGATTGCTTAAAACTGTATGGGCAGTGTTCAGTGTTTGAGAAGTCAGTTACCTACCTGAAAAAGTTTTAATCCTCACTTAAGGGCTCATTTTACACAACCCAAGAGTCCTCTTGTTTTTATCCCTGGCTTTTAATAAGCTGAAGAACAAATTATGCAACATAAATAATGTAATAGGTGTGATTTCCCCTAAGTGTAGAAAAACACTTCGAACATTTTTTATGCCAAAAAAATCCCAGTGAACTTCAACTGGAGAGATATGAAAAGTAATTTTTAGCAGACTGATCGGAAGAGAAAACCATTTAATTTTCAGGAGAGGTTTATTATCCGATGCATGCTTATCTATAGGATTAAGATTCATATATACAGGCAACAATGTTCTTTAATACCTTTGCTTTAATGCCTAATGCATTGGGTTTTATAAAATGCATTATGCGAAAGCACTTGGGGGAATTATTCTTCCTACATTTTCTCCTTCCAGTATATTCCCAATTTAGGAAAACACACGGAATGGTGCAGGTCTCTGGAATTTCTGGTTTAGTACTAAGTCACTTATAGACTTTTCATCTGCAACTACCAAGAATCTTTTGTATGCAGCAATCCCGGCTTCTGCAATGGCCAAGGACCGAGCGCACGCCGAACGTCTCTCTCCGATTGTTGAAACTCCAGAGTCTACGGCGGGTTTTGCAAGCTGCGAGTGGGCGATCACTTGAGTGACGTCACTTCCGTCTGGAGTACCGCCACAGTTTGGGGAAAGGCGGAGACTGGCAGCGAATAAGTCCGCCCCCTAAGGAACGGAAGGAAGGACAAACGGACGCCACCGGAGTAGAGAACAACGGGTGCCCCTCCCTCCCGGAGATACGGAGTTCGGGACGGGAGGGGACGATCGTCGCCTTATTTTTTCCCAGCGCAGGTGAGGCCGTGAACACGATAGTTAAAGGGACGACCAAATATTGGGCGCGCGCTGAACTGCGATTGGGCAATGACATGCGAGTCTATGTAGGGCGCGCGCGAGGAAGGGGCGTGGCGGACGGCAGCGGGCGCGCTGCGCTGCGATTGGCTGCGAGGGGCGCATTAGGGGCAGTGGAAGGCGAGACGATGCGTGTGGCGGTTGGAGGGGGGCGGGGTGGGTGGGGGGTGGTCTTCGTTGAGCTCTCGAGAGCGCGCGCTTCTTCGCCTTGGGCTTGAGCGGAGGAGCCGGTCGTGATCCGCGCGCGGAGGCATTCCGGCCGGGTGATTGGTGGAGGCGAAGAGGGGGGTGGGGAATCGGCCGCCTGATTCTTCCCAGTGCGGCCCGGTCTCCCTACTTGTCGTGGGGGGGGGGCTTCAAGGGTGAGGTACGCATGCTCCTTGGTGGTCCGAGGGGGCGGCGTGAATCTCTCCTAGACGTTGACGAGGCTGTCAACGAAAAGAGAGCTCGAGGTTGCTGCTGCTGCCACCGCCACGCCCCCTTTCCCCCTTCCTGGGTTCCCGGCGAGGGCGGGGCATGGACTGGTGAGTGGCCTGAGGAGGGGCATCGCCGGGCTTGGAGCGCGGGCGGGAGGGGGCGTGTTCGCTTGCCGTCCACAGACCTTATGATGGGCCTGTTGCTTTGGGGGAGCCAGAGAGGGGCCTCCCCTGTTGACTCTGGTGCTCTGAAAGGGGTCACTCAGCTCTTGCCCCACTTGAAGAAACGGGTTTCCAAAGGGCGCTGCTTTGCTCGGCCGGTTGGAAACTTCTATTCTTCTTTGGGGTGTGTGGGTGAATTTTGGTCTTGACTCCTACCTTTCAAATTCCTATTTTGGTTGCTAAGTTTAACTTGGTTTGGACCTTTTTTCTTTTCTGTGGTAGGAAAAAGTCCAGATACTTGAAAGATGAACTTGAGTATCTTTTTAAAAAAATCTTGTAACTCTAAGGCAGTTCTTCCTATAGGAACCTATCCAACAGTAGAGATTAATTTCCTTGGTATCCTGGATTGAAAGGTGAATATATTTGACAGGATTTTTTTTAAAATTGGGACTTTCAGAATAAATATATAGGTTAACATTTTTAGTTATTTTAAATGTTGCGGGTTAGATTCACTATGGTCATATTTTCTGAGGAAGTTCTGTTGTCTCCCCCCCCCCCCCAGCTTCCTTGTCTTCAAATCTGCTCTGAATGACCCCTTAGTCCTCCAAGACAAGTTTAGAAGACTTGTTGGGAGCTGGGAAGGGGGGGGGAGTGATGTATGCCGGTGAACAGGTTTCTTACATGTTATCTCTTACTAAGGTAGGAATATAAACAGAATGTATGGCATTCGTTAGATGGTGTTAATTAAATGTTTGTTTTGAGATTTGATTTGGTTCTATGTAAAAATACCAACAGGTCAGTCTAGTTCAGAATAATTATCAGTTACAGTTTTGGATATTCAAATTAATTTTCTTGTTTAGATAACTTCTCACTTAGATCTCATATTTGTGAAAGATAGAAAATGAGGGGTGTAAATGATGCTACTGTTCCCATGGCCACAGTTTTTGTCTAACAAAATTCTAAAACATAGTTTAGAAGTTTCGATATCTGCCACTTTTTAGTTGGTAACCTGCATGGCGCTAAGCAGCTTGTTGTAATATCCCTAAGTACCAGAGATAACTGAAAGGAATGTTAAATCTGTTAGTTAATACTTGTGTTTTTTTTTTAAATGTACTGACCAACTGCTATTAAGGTTGGTCATACAAAAAAGCACTCTGCATTATTCTTAAGTGGTTCATTTCTCTCTCTGCTACATTCATATTATAATTAGATAGAAATAACATTAGGGATGCAGTCACTCAGTGGCTAAGACACTGAGCTTCTCGATCAGAAAGGTTGACAGTTCAGTGGTTCAAATCCCTAGTGCCACATAACGGAGTGAGCTCCTGTTACTTGTCCAACAGAACTTCTGCCAGCCTTGAAAGCATGTGAAAATGCAGGTAGAAAAATAGGAACCATCTTTGGTGGGAAGGTAACAGTATTCCGTACACCTTTGGTGTTTAGTCATGCTGGCCGCATGACCACGGAGACATCTTTGGACAGCACTGGCTCTTCGGCTTTGTAAAGGAGATGAACACCGCCCCTTAAAGTTGGGAACGACTAGCACATATGTGCGAGGGGAACCTTTACCTTTACCTTTTGTAACCTAGAAAGTAAAGTGACAGGGAAATAAACAGCCTTCTGTTAGATTAGCCTATTGGTCTGTATAATTATATTAGACCAATGTTATCTATACAAATGGACAACATTTGTTTGGAGTTTCAGATAGAAATCATCTTCCTATCTTCATGTGCTTGTGATTATACCTGGGATCTTTCTACATACTGCAGTGTTCTACCATAACATTTCTGTTCTTTCTTAATTATGTATCTTTTTTATTTAAAGAGTTAGAAATCCACAAAACACCCATGCTTTTATAGTAGCTGAAGATGTAATTTTATCTTTGAATTTTGAATTCTATTCCCTCAGAATAATAATGTATAATAAAAAACAAGTTTATATTAATTTTGAAAAATAAGCTTCAGTAGGATTTCTATATGCTAATAAATTGGTTTTTTTGTGGGATAAAAGTATGTTTTGGGAGGTTGCTTTTACTATATTTAGGCAAATGCAATTAAATAGTTTCCACTGTTAGTACATACTTGTTAGTACTGAGATCAAAATAGAGTAATAATTATACATAGCACATGATTAGAACCACTTGTCCATGAAGATATAGTTTTGTAAACCTTTGAAACTGTTGAATTGTTAATGAAATAAATTAAAACATACACTTGGAAGGGAAGTTAGAGGTGACTAAATAGGACCATGAAACCATAATTACTTACTCCTTATGCTGTTTTGTGTTAGAGCTGTAACGTCAAACTCAGATTGAAAACAATATTAGCCTATTCAAGAAAATGTGGACACCAGTCATATAACCATCCTAAATTATTATATCTCAAATAAACATTAAGACTGTATATAAGAAAAAGGACTGGTCCTATAATTGTGGCAGGTTGCTTATTAAATATTTATAGCATTTAGATAACATATTAGATAAATATGCAGTAGAAGCCAAAGGTGAGAAAATGTAACCATCTTCTTAGTCCTGAATATTGAATCTTTTTGCACAACCTCCCCCCAGAATAAAGCATTACAACAGCACAAGAACTTATGGTTGTATCAACTTTGCATTTATTGCCATCAGTGCCAATAGCACATGGGAAATAAGGACTGACATACTGTAGCAGAATATTTTGAAGTGGCTCTTGAAGATACCTGGCTGGTTATTGTTGGAAACAGGATTTTCATGTGTGAAAAAGTTCTATAATTAATTAAATATGGATTTAGCATGTTTATGATGCAAATCTATTTTATTTAAAATGTCATCAATGATATAATCTATTTAAAACAAATGCCTTTTTAAGAAACCCATCCTGATATGTGCAAGTCTACACATATAAGAGCAGGTTTCTTACGTAGGCTACCTTTATGCATCTTGTTAATTTGCCATAGACCAAACTACTGGTAAAAAAAATCATCTTCTCTTCTCTTTTCGTCTTCCAAGTAATAATTCTATTTTTTCCCCAAATGTGGTACAAAACCTTATAGCAAGCTACTTAGAATGGGACTCCTCTAAAACTTTTTGATCTATCTGTTCCATCCCTTTATATTTAACATTTTTTGTGAATATAGCCTACAATAGGCAAGAAACATATTGCCATATGACCAAAATTCCCCATTCAAGATAACAATTAAACAAATGGTTCTCCATTATATTTGTCAAATTCCAGAAATGATGGAGCTTCTTGTATTAGCCAGCTCCAACATAGCTTATTAAGTATTTCATGCAGCTCCAGCTGCCCTGCAAAGTAGAAGAATTAACCCTGTGATCTTCAGTGTCTTGGAAAGTTGGAGTGGAGTCATTCCAATCTCTTGGTATTCACTTCTTTAAAAGTATGGAGCAGAAAATTATGCAAAAAGTTTTAAGTAGCATTTGATTTGTGTCAATCAAATATTATAAATAAAAATCCCTTATATTTTATATATGGATATAAAATAAGAGATTAAAAATTGCTTTTCTGGTCTTTGTTAATGAGCTTTTGAGATGTAGAATAACTAATTTTATTTATTGAATTTTTGAAAGTAATGAACAAATTATTTGTTATCTGTCTTAGCTGTTTAACTGTATTCACAGAATATGTTTAATCACTTGGATTTCTAGTGCTTATTACACCAGGAGACATCTATGGCAGTTTGTCCAATTTTATACAGGGGTATATAGTCCAATAACACAGAAAAGGAGGGAGAATAGGAAAAAAATGAAAAAAGCTCAAACTAAGTGAGCAATGGGAATAATCCTCTGCAAATAATCAGTTCAAAGCTGCTAAGACGGATAAAAGAGGGAGAAGCCAAAATGAATATAGCAATGGAAATTACACACAACTTCTGTACAGATTATAAGATACTTGCTGAGCCAGGAAGAACATTGAAATGAATAGGATATATCCAGTTCTTTAATATATTAAAGAGAATATGCCTTTTAAAAAAAAAAACCCACCACCACCAGATTTCTGTTCCTGATTTCAACCATCCAACACACAATAGTTTGCGGCAAAAGCCTTATGGACTTACTCTGTTTTTGTACCTTGACATAAAATGACTTTAGAGAAGAACAACATTATTTTAAGAACTTGACTTTAATGCTCATTAAATCAAGAGATATGTCTCTTTATCATCACAAACACTGAATGAGATGCTGATTATGTATACCAGAACTTGATTGTGAAGTATAAATAACTACATACAACTGCCTTAAAAGAGGCCAGAACTTTAGTCTAGTTTGCTGAATATAGTATTTGAAAAAGCAGGGATTCTCAAAAACTTCAAGCTAAATTTGTTTTAGTTTGATTGATGGGTTTAAATGGACATGTTTGAGGCTAAATCAGAGCTTTATTTGTTGAAAAAACCTCTGGGCTGCATAATTAATTCCCCCCCCCCCCCTATTTTCTATTTAGGGCATTTTTATAGAAAATCTCAGAAAACATGTATAGACTCTTCTTATCATAGTTTACTTGACCCTAGTTCTAAAATGTGACTATTGCATTTAGATTCAAACAGAAGACACTGGATCGAGTTCTAGTTCTGCCATTTTTCTTGCTGTAGGACATTTCTAAGATAACAAATTATACGCCATATTTCTAGATAAGCGAGTTCTATGAGCACTGTCAGATCACTGGCTGGGAAAAATGGCAAAATAGCACTAAATTATTGTTTCTCTTTTTCCATAAAAGAATCTCATATTTGTCTTGGAAATTATTTTTTTTATTAATAATAAGCAATGGGAGTCTAGCCCAAGGAGTAGATTGTATTTTAATTAGCCAGGGTTTTGATGGACGTATTCTACATGGGATATTTTTTTCAAGAATAGGCAAGTTTTCCTATTTAAAATAGGAAATAGGCTAATTTGCCTGAAAGAAGTTACAGCTTGCATTAAAAGATGTTCTGATAACTTTGTTTAGGTAAAGATGTTTTCTAGTAAACCTAGCTTTAAAAACGGCTCTATTCATTTTTGTCTCAAATACAAAAGTATCTGAATTACTGTGTTTCCGTTTCCTTATTTTGATGTCCAAAATAAGCACAAGGATTTATTTGGGGGCCCTTCCATATTTTTTTACCTGTATTATCAAAATACTTTCATAACTGACAGTGCAAAATGTTAAATAAGTAAGAAGATATTGTGTTATAGGATAACAATATCATCCATAATTTATATTTACAAAAATGGTTCTAGGTTTTGTAGAGAACTTGAGATCTTAAAATCAAAAACTATTGATGGCTGTAATATAGAGCTTTCTTGGAGTCCATCTACTAAAAAACAATTTATGTTAGGAGATGATAGACAACATTTGGTGATGCTGTTAGTCCTGATGAATAAACTTGCCCGCTTGTCTTCTGTTAAGTGAGTGCCTTTTATTCAGCACACTGTTATAGCAAGTAGTTTGTGAGAGTAATTCTAAAGATATTCCAAATCTAAAACATTTTGGAAACTACTATAATCCCTTTTGTTTTTAAAACTTCTTTAGTTGGGGGGATAAAATGCCAAGATGTTTATATTCTTACCTTTTTAAAGCATGTTTTATTTTCTTTTGTAGGATCATGGATTTTCCAGGGCACTTCGAGCAAATCTTCCAGCAATTGAACTATCAACGGCTCCATGGTCAACTTTGTGATTGTGTCATTGTGGTTGGAAATAGGCACTTCAAAGCACATCGTTCTGTTTTGGCAGCATGCAGCACACACTTCCGAGCTCTCTTTACTGTAGCAGAAGGCGATCAGACTATGAATATGATCCAGTTAGACAGTGAAGTAGTGACAGCTGAAGCTTTTGCTGCTCTCATTGATATGATGTATACCTCTACACTCATGCTTGGAGAGAGCAATGTTATGGATGTGTTGTTAGCAGCTTCTCACCTCCATTTGAACTCTGTGGTAAAAGCATGCAAACACTATCTCACTACAAGGACATTACCCATGTCTCCACCAAGTGATAGAGTTCAAGAGCAGAATGCACGCATGCAGCGGTCTTTCATGCTTCAGCAGCTTGGGTTAAGTATAGTGAGCTCTGCATTAAATTCTACCCAAAGCACAGAAGAGCAGACAAATTCTATGAGCTCATCAGTCAGAAGTAACATTGAACAACGAAGTGCTTTTCCAATACGGCGTCTCCACAAACGTAAACAGTCTTCTGAAGAAAGGGCTAGACAACGCATTAGGCCCTCCATGGATGATTCTATCATGTCAGATGTTACTCCTGAAAGCGCACAGACTGTGGCTCATTCACGAGATGAATTTTTTTCCCCAGACTCCTTGAAAATTGTGGACAATTCTAAGACTAATGGTGTGAATGATAACCAGGAAGATAATACCGTTATGTTCGATCAGTCTTTTGGTGCCCAGGAAGATGCTCAAGTGCCCAGCCAGTCTGACAACAGTGGGGGAACTATTTCTCAAATGTCTATGGCATCACAGGCAACTCAAGTGGAAACTAGTTTTGATCAAGACGCCACTTCCCAAAAAAACAATTTTCAGTGTGAGAATCCTGAGGTTGGACTAAGTGAAAAAGAACACATGAGAGTAGTGGTGAAATCTGAACCTTTGAGTTCTCCAGAACCCCAGGATGAAGTGAGTGATGTCACTTCTCAAGCAGAGGGAAGTGAATCAGTTGAAGTGGAAGGTGGAGGTGTAAATGCTGAAAAAATAGAACTGAGCCCTGAAAGCAGCGATCGTAGTTTTTCTGACCCACAGTCTAGTACCGATAGAGTGGGGGACATTCATATTATGGAGGTAGGAAATAACATAGAACACAAGTCCACTTTTAGTATTTCAAACTTTCTGAATAAGAGCCGAGCCAGTAGTTTTGGTGCCAGCCAGAATCATGAGGACAACATTCCAAATACAACTAGTGACTGTAGAATGGATGGTGATGCCTCTTATTTAATCAGCCCAGAATCTGGTCCTGCTAATAGTCATTCTTCAGCTTCTGTTTCTCATGTGGAGAATCCTTTTAATGATAGCACAGACTCACATTTTGTCAGGCCTATGCAGGATGTCATGGGCCTTCCTTGTGTACAAACTTCTGGCTACCGCACAGCAGAGCAATTTGGGATGGACTTTCCAAGATCTGGCCTCGGATTGCATTCTTTGTCAAGGGCAGTAATGAGTTCAAGGGGTGGTGCCAACAACTTTCCTGGGTATCGTCGCATAGCTCCCAAAATGCCTGTTGTGACTTCTGTTCGGAGTTCCCAAATGTCAGACAATGCTCCAAATTCTCAGTTGCTAATGAACGGGGCTACTTCCTCTTTTGAAAATGGACATTCTTCCCAACCTGGCCCACCACAGCTGACCAGAGCCTCTGCTGATGTTCTTTCAAAGTGTAAAAAGGCCTTATCTGAACACAATGTCCTGGTAGTAGAAGGCGCTCGTAAATATGCCTGCAAAATTTGCTGCAAGACTTTTCTGACCCTAACAGACTGCAAGAAGCACATTCGCGTGCATACTGGGGAGAAACCATATGCTTGTTTAAAGTGTGGCAAGAGATTCAGTCAGTCGAGCCATCTGTATAAACATTCCAAAACTACTTGTCTTCGCTGGCAGAGCAGCAATTTACCCAGCACTTTGCTTTAATTCTTTTCCTCTGTCCCATGTTGCCAATAATTTTAGGAACGCATGGAGTATAAGAGGCAAACACTTACAGTGTGATTCTGCCACACACCTTAAAAAAAGGCTTGATTATTTTTAATACTTGTACCATACCTACCTCACAGGGGTGTTGTGAGGCTTAAACAACTTTTTAAAAGCGCTTTGAAATTATCCAGCTCTGTCACAAAATAAAAAGATTGCAATCCTTGGGAGAAAGCCCCATTGAATGTTCTGGGGTTTATTTCCAAGTAAGCATGTTTAGGATTGGGCTGTACATATTACATAAGGATACAATACTTGGTATTGTTCTTTCTGATTGGATAGTCTGAAAGCTTACTTGTATAGCTAATGCATAATTAGCTAGTATTGTTATAAGATGAAGGGCAAACTTTTTAATGGCTTTTTTAATGACGTGAAAGCATTTATCTGTATAATAGGTTGCTTAGAGTGTGTGAACAACATAACAAAGAGCTCTTTATTGTGAAAGGTTACATATCTTGAAGATGAAACCATCTTTGCACCTCAAAGTGCTTTTAAAGTGTGTGATAGTTTAACATAGTTTTAGGGGTCTGAATGTATTTTTGGTTGTTTTGCAGTAACATACACTGTGTAATGAAGGTGCTTACCTTGAATACAATGCAAGTACGTTTTAGACTGTCTGATATGTGTGTGTGTGTATATACACTTTTGAATACTGCAAAATCTAGGTGTTTCATAGATTTCCTTTTGTAAAATCTTGTACTAGAAAGTGAAGTGTTTATGTATTATCCTTGATAGTGTTTCTAATCAATTTGTATTCAATGTGTTAAAATTCAACATAAGTCTTAAGTCTACTGTTATTATTTCAAATAATTTTCATTTCTTGGAAGTTAAAAGTAATTTGTTAAATCACATTCTTTGTGATTAGGGATTCCTTTAAACACTCCTCAATGCTTCTAAAATATTCTTTATTACTCTATAGAGTATTTAAAGCTGAATGGGTCTCTAAAAATATTGTACTGCTATCTATGATAATGGGACTTACTTTGCATTGGCAGCTGTTTAAGAAAAACTACCTTAGTGAACTAAGGTTGGCATTTATCATGGCTGTTAGATTAAACCCCCATTTAAGCAACAGTTTCTGTGTGTATCAAGGTTATGGATATTTTAGAATATTCCAGAGTTCTGCAGCATATTTTCAATTTTTAAATCTCACTTCTATAGATAACTCAAAGTGGTAAACATACCTGTTACTTCTTCCTATTCTCCCCACAGCAACCATCCTGTGAAGCGGGCTGGGCCGAGGAAGAATGGCTGGACTAAAAGACACCCAGCCTGTTTTCATGCCTAAGGTAGGACTCAGGCTCTCTGTTTCTAGCCTGGTGTTTTCAATCATAAAACCCAAGGTGTTGTTTCTTTTACACACTTATTATTCTACCATCAAATTGTAATACATCTCTGTTCAATAATTTCTGTTACTAAATGTAGTGTTACTGGTATAGCTATAACTATACAGACCATGGGTTTTAGGCTAGCTCTGCAATCCATAATGTACCTTATACATTTTAACGTGGCTGAGATTGTGGATATAGCTGTGAGGAAAAACAAATGACTATAGAAAAATCTAGTTAAGTATCTTTACCCAGATCACAAGAAAAAGAAATTGAAACACTAATAGTTGTTGGGTTTGGTTTTTTTTTGTTTTTTTTTTGCAAAATTCTAAAATAAGAATTTTCTTTATAGGATTTTACAGTGACATCTGGCAGCAATTTGATAAACTCATGTCAATATTAGAAGCAAAAATAGTGCAGGATAGGGGAACTCATAATTTTACCACCGTTATTAGATATTACTTTATGTATTTGCTGTATTGTAGTTAGTTGCTGATGGGAAGAATAAGGCTGTGATGCCATCCAACTTTTTATGCAGAATGTAGTGTCTGCTAAAGTTATGGATATGTTGAGTCTATTAAAATAATGTCTCTGCTTAAATGCACTTGTTGAAATAATTGACAAAAGGAATCTCATAATTCTTAAGCTTGCTTTCTTACCTTTTTCCTGTTAATTGGACCACTGTAGAGGCATATGCAAATCATAGTACATATTATTCACCAGTTCTTGCACGTCTTAGCATATTGCTTTTAAAAAATTATGACACAGAAAAACATGATTTATTATGTATTCTATTTTATTTGAAAGGCAACAAGCTCAATCAGAATTGACGGGGGCCAAAAAGTTAAATCCACCCCGTTTAAAAACAATTTATATTAACTTGAGTAGGCTAGCTTCTCATAGTTTAAGTTCACTTGGCATATCTTCTCCGTTCAAGCCAGCCAAAAGATTGTTAGCAGCCAACGCTGACATTACATTCCTTGTTGAGTAAGTGGCACTTCCAATATGAGGCAAGATTACTGTTTTAACGCATGAAAGAGAAAAAAGTATCATCAGTACATGCTACATGTAAAGTGTCAAAACAACCCTTTGTTAAATTAGTGTATAAAAGTGCCTTTTAATTGCAATGTCAGCTTAGCCACAACCTAAGTGTGCCAAACTCTCTGAATGGAATTACAGTGATTCATTGTGAAAAAAGCAGAGTGAGTGGAATGTCTGTTTTTCTTTTTTCCTCTAGAAGCTCTGATACCTTGGGAAATACTAGGCTTATGCTGTAACTACAGAAGCATGGAAAATAGTGCAGATTGGGGATGTGGAATCATTTAACAGATCTTTTATGAGGGCGAAAGTTCATTCTCCAAGGTTATGGGTTGGTTTCCGAACATTTTGTTACCAGGCTAGAAACATCTTCAGCAGAGATGTAACATTTCATTACAGGCTAAGATGTTACTTCAGCGGAGTTTAGTGGTTGGATGTTACCTAGCTGGTAACGAAACATTTGAAGAATGAACCTCCACCCTCATCCTACTCCATCGCCACTATTGAATATCTTCTATGTTTAAATCAAAACATTTCTAGCCCTTAAAATTGAAAAAAATCTGCTTAAGTATGTATCTTCTCCTTAAAACCACAGGTCTCTTTATCTGCAAACTGATCAAAGTGAATGATCCATTATTGGTTGATGTCTACCAGTCACAATCTCCATGTCAAAAAACAGTGCTGAAGTAGCAATGCAAATTAAATAATCTTACCACAATTTTTGAGAGAAAGAAGTGGATTGTCTGTTGGCAGAGGTTCTGGGGTTGTGACATCTAAACCAGCTGCGGCAATTTCCCCATTCACTAAAGCTTCATAAAGATCCTCCTGATTGACTACTGCTCCCCTGGATAAAATAAAATAAGAGAGATGGGATTTTAGTATACTACTCTTTTATTCAATTGTCCGATTCTTGGGGACCTGACAAGTTCCTGTGGTTTCCTTGGCAAGGTTTTTCAGGAGCAGTTTGGCATTGCCTCTGTCATAGGGCTGTGAGAAAATAACTGGCCCAAGGCCATCCAACTGACTTTGTGCCCAAAATGGGACTAGAACTTTTTTAGTTTGATGCCTTAACCACTATACCAAACTGGCTATCATGTTTTATGTCCCATGGAAATATAAGAAAATTCCTAATTTTGTCCCTTTGTGGATTTTGGCAATTGAGAAATAACACTATGTTATTTTCCAATTTTTGTATATATAGCCTGTCTTAGGTGTCTTCCAGATGTAATGGATTTCAGTTTCCATAATTCCCAGTCAGCAATTATCACTAGTTTGATTGATGATACATACATTTATATGTATGTATTCAATGCATACATTTATCTTGGAAGTGAGCAACCTGCAGGCCACAAGAAGTTCCTTACTTGTAGATCTCACAGCAGGTATAACAAACAATCTTGCACTTTTTTTAAAAAATGTAAGTTTTAACATCAGAAAATTTTCCCTAAAACTTATTGCGCCACCCCCCATCATTGCTTTTCATATTTGGAGATACTTAAAGTACAAGAAGTATATCCCAACATATTGCAAGATTCAGTGCTCATGAAACACCCCTCTCAAAGCCTCAAAAACAGAAAATAACATTTCTAAAAGTTTTGCCCTGTTAACTCCAGTGATGATATACCTCTAGCCCCTCTCCTATGGCCTACTTGCAGATTAGAAGGGGATTATCAATCCCTGCCTTTAGAAAATATTTTGCTTGGCTGTATCCAAAACAATTCCAAATATATAGAAAAGTATGAGTGTACACATGTTCAAACTGAGAACAGAAATAGTGACAGAAATGATGCTAAGGATCAAACAAGGTGTAATTTAAGGCATAATCATTTCCTTTAAGGTGTTTTAACCTTAAATACACTGAGCCAAGAAAAGTAGATTGATTTCTTTCTGAAGTAGCTGAGGGGTTGAACTAAATGATATTCATTTGATTATTTTCAACATGGTGCTTAAATATAAATGGCTGCATGAAGAAAACTTTTCATCTGAATTATTTAAGTGTCACAGCATTCTAATAACACAGGAAGAAGTAAACCTATGTGAAAATATATCACAGCAGTGGTATAGCCTCCACAAAGATGGAACTCTAACCCAGGAAACAGGTATATTTCCTTCCCCTCTTGTACACAATGTCATGTCCCTGAAACAGAGAAGCAGCAGCAGCAGCAGCTAATGCAAGGATGAAGAAATACTGAATGTTTGAACATTGGTTGAAATATAGTATCTTCTTCAGCGATGGAAATTTTAATTTATGAAGTTGTTGAAGCATTAGTTAGAGATAGTTTGAGATGTAATACATATGGTAAGTGAGCCTGTCTACCCTAGACAAGTTCAAATCACCAGGACCGGGTGGATTATACCCCAGGGTTCTGAAGGAACTGGCAGACGAGATCTCAGAACCACTGAACTATATCTTTCAGAGATCCTGGAGCACCAGGAACTGCCAGAGGACAGGAAAAGAGCTGAAGTGGTTCCCATCTTCAAAAAAGGGGGAAAAAATAGATCCAGGGAACTACAGACCTATCAGCCTGACTTCAATACCAGGAAAGATTTTAGAAAAGATAATCAAGCAACGAATTAGCGAACACCTAGAAGTAAACAAAGTAATAGCCAAAAGCCAACATGGGTTTGTCAAAAACAGACCATGCCAGACTAATCTTATTGCATTCTTTGACAAAGTGACAAAATTAGTGGACCAGAGGAAGGCTATCGATATAATTTACTTGGACTTCAGTAAGGCATTTGAGGTAGACCATAACCTACTACTAGATAAAGTAGAAGAATGTGGGTTAGACAGTATCACTATCAGACGGATTTATAACTGGCTGACCAACTGCACTCAACATTTAATCCTCAATGGAACTGCATCTACATGGAGGGAAGTATGCAGTGGAGTACCCCAAGGCTCTGTTTTGGGCCCAGTACTCTTCAACATCTTCATCAATGATTTGGATGAGGGAATAAATGGGAAACTCATCAAATTTGCAGATGACACCAAGCTGGCAGGAATAGCTAACACTCCAGAAGATAGGCTTAAGATACAGAAGGATCTTGACAAACTTGAACATTGGGCACTATCTAATAAAATGAAATTCAGTGGTGAAAAGAGTAAGGTTCTACATTTAGGCAAGAAAAACAAAATGCACAGGTACAGTATAGGTGGTACCTTGCTAAATAGTAGTAACTATGAGAGGGATCTTGGAGTCCTAGTAGACAACCATTTAAATATGAGCCAGCAGTGTGCAGCAGCTGTCAAAAAAGCCAACACAGTTCTAGGCTACATAAACATAGGGATAGAATCAAGATCACATGAAGTGTTAATACCACTTTATAATGCCTTTGGTAAGGCCACACTTGGAATAATGCATTCAGTTTTAGTCACCACAATGTAGAAAAGATGTGGAGACTCTAGAAAGAGTGAAGAGAAGAGCAACAAAAATGATTAGGGGACTGGAGACTGAAACATATGAAGAACGGTTGTAGGAACCGGGTATGTCTAGTTTAATGAAAAAAAGGACTAGGAGAGACATGATAGCAGTGTTCCAATATCTCAGGGGTTGCCACAAAGAAGAGGGAGTCAAACTTCTCCAAGGTACCTGAGTGTAGAACAAGAAACAATGGGTGGAAACTAATCAAGGAGAGAAGCAACTTAGAACTGAGGAGAAATTTCTTGACGGTTAGAACAATTAATCAATGGAACAGCTTGCCTCCAGAAGTTGTGAATGCCCCAAGACTGGAAGTCTTTAAGATGATGTTGGATAGCCATTTGTCTGAAATGGTATAGGGTTTCCTGCCTGGTCCCTTCCAACTCTGCTATTGTATTGTACATACAAGTTACTACTAAACAAATATATAGATACCAGGGGATATTGTTAGTGATTTCTTTGGGCAGTTTTTGCATACTCCCTTTATTTGTGATTATTATATTTGTTTCCTACCTTTCCTGGTAGGAAATCTTTTAAGAATAATCTTACGATAACTATAAACAATACACCTTAATAAGCAGCAAGACTTGATGCAAAATATCCCATATAGCAATCATAGGGGCACTATGTTTGCTGTTTTAGGAATAACATTATTATAGTTTAAATAATGGCATTATAGACAGTGATGGATAGTCAAGAGATAAATACAGTATTTATCTAATTAGCTGTGGAATGGGATGCCCATTTAATGACTCACCCACCAGATACATTTGATTTCAACTAGTTGAGGAAGGCTGATCTATTTCCATATAGCTCAGCTTTCCTCAACCAGTTGAAAGTGGATTATTGGCTAGAGGTAACTCTCATGGCAGGTGCAAAATTGAGGAACTATGGGTGCTGTACTGTGAAGAACACAGGTGAATCTGGGTGAATTCAATGGTACGAAATAGGATAGAATAGGAAAGAATAAATAATGGGACAATATTTTTTTAACCTGCTTGTATTGATGAATACTGATGTTTCCTTCATCTTACGAAAGAAGTCCCGATTGCACATCCCTTGGGTTTCAGGAACCAAAGAACAAGTTACAATGACAAAGTCCGACTCCTTTGCTAGCTTGTCAATGGATACTTGTAAAAAAGAACAAAAAATTGCTATAAATTATTAGGATACTAGCTTTCTTTCGCTGGCATTCAGTCACCCATTTTTCTAATAGGTCAGTTAGCAAGGAAACCTCCCACTGAGTCATTTGTGTGGGTGTGGAGTGATGTCATTTAAGCCTAAACAATTTTCCTTTTAGTACTTTTTTCACACTTCACTGGTAAAATCAAGATAGACAATTGTTAAGCAGAGAATTTCTTTTACTAGTTTTTAGCCAGTAATGTGAAGAAATAATTACACCTCTATTATATTTGCCAAAACCACAGGAATAAAAAAGGGAAAATAATGATCTTGATATTTAAAAAGAATCAAATTAATGGTTACTTTTGAAATAAAAAATCTAAATGTCATCCAATTTATGCTGCACTTTGATAATTTATCAATCCCCTAATCTGCCATCATCCAATGTAATACTTTTTCAACAATGATCCTGATTTGTAGTATGTAAAGTAAACTAATGAATTCTTACTTTCCTCCTATTTATATATCAAATTATTTAAGGGTGGCATCTTTATTCCTTTTTAAGGAAAGGCATGTACTCTTCTTACTTTTACAATTACCATCATAAATACAAAGATTAAAACGTAGTTATATCTCTCCCCAAGCATAATCAAGTATCCCAAGAATTACTTCATGTAAATCTTATTTAATCTCATGTTTCATTAATGTTTTCTATTTAAATTGTTTAGAACAATCAGTAGACGAAAAATCATACATAAAGAAATTCATGTAAATAAAACACAACTCTCACCAAACTCTGCTTTTAATTCCGCAGCAGCTTCAAGTTTGGGTTGACGACTTGTATACAAAAACCTTTTGACTCCAAAAGGTTTCAGACGATACCCTATGGCCCGCCCTAGAAGCAGAAGGAAAATACAAAAACACTTCACTCTTGACGTCATAGTTGTAAGAAATATATAGTCGTTTCTGAAAAAAAATCATTTATACCAAAGGTTCTCCCCCCCCCCCCCCCAAATTTGGTGTCCCTCAGATGCTAGATTTCAGTTCCCAGGATGCCTTCCAACTAGGCAAAGGACTGCACTATTAGTCAAAAAATTAAGGAAAACAATTCCAGAATTATAAATATGAACCACAGCCATGTCTGATGAATGCAACTCCTACAGCACCCCAACTTGATCAAGTAGAAAAGACAGAGTCACTCCTGGCCCATGATTAGGCAAAAGTATACTTTACTAAATGATTTGTAAGAATGTGTGTTGTTGCCAGGGATGGGGGGAGGGGGGATTATTTTACTGATTTATTATTTTATGATTCCTCATTTTATTATTTTTATCTTTTATATGGTTTTTATATTTATATATTAAGAGCTGTGGTGGCGCAGTAATTGGAATGCAGTACTGCAGGCTTTCAGCAGTTCGGTTCTCACCAGCTCAAGATTGACTCAGCCTTCCATCTTTCCAAGGTCAGTAAAATAAGGAACCAGATTATTGTTGGGGGCAATATGCTGACTCTGTAAAGCGCTTGGGGAGGGCTGTAAAGCACTGTGAAGCGCTATATATGTCTAAATGCTATTGCTAAGTGCTATATCTGTGTAAGCTGCCTTGAGTCGTCATGTGCAAGTAGGTGGCAATATAAATTTTCTAAAATAAATCAAAGTATCTATTCTTATTCTCATCCGAAGCAATATCTGAAAGTCTAATATCTGAGTGACAGCAATGACAAAATAAAAGGCAAAAAGGTCTCTTCTGGGGTAACAGTTATTTGTTTAAAGAGTAATCCACAGGAGAAAGTCCACTTTGCACTAGGCTAGTTATCACTTTGCTGATGACTAGTTTTGAAGTTCAAATGTCCAGTTTTGAAAAGTTCGCACAACTGTACCTCTCCATTGTGTTGTGCTTGCTATTATACTCAATTAACAATAACTGGCAATGATTTGAAGCTTGAGTTAAGCTGCCATTTACTTCTCCCAGCCTACCTGATGGAAATCATTTTATATATAAAATAAATTTGAATTTCCAGGTAGATATTTAAAAAAACAAGGATTACCTATTCTTCCCAGCCCTATAATCCCAACTGTGCTGCCTGAAAGTCCGTAGCCACACATCCAAAGAGGCTTCCATGTCGTCCATCCTCCACTGCAAGAAAAAAAAATCAAAATGCAAAAGAGGCATTAATGAATTACTTGCAAGATGCCTCTACTATGATTACAGAATTCTCCCTGTGCAGTCCAGCAAGAGTTAAAACTGCTTACTGTTGCAAACTCAACCTTTGTCCTAAAGGCTCTACCAACACCGGCCCCTGAAATTTGCTAACATACACCAGTCATAGTATGACTAACATCCCAGAATGGTAGCTATCTGATTACTGCCACCTCCAAATATTAAAGCCAGTACAATATGCTCCCCACCTTTTATCCCAAGCAAAATTGCAGATACTCACTTTTTCACTTCCAGTATTGATTCAGGGAGCCTGCGAGACGTTGCTAAGAGTAAAGCTACTGTCAGCTCGGCAGTGGCATCGGTCAGGATGTCCGGCGTGTACCCCACACGGATACCACTAGAATTTAAAAAGGGGCTTGTTCTTCTCATTTTCATTACCATTTCTTTGAGGTGGGCACTTTTAAGCAGGGCTAACTAAGAACCCTAACCATATAATGGGTAGATCAGGGCAGCAAGTCTCTTATCCCATAAAAGAATGGAAGTAATCCCTGGAATAAATTCTTTGTATATAAGGTAATCCACAAAGCACAAATATGTTTTATTTTGTAAAATTTATATAATCGGAGAAGAGGTGCATGAGTTAACTGGCCATGGATGGGTCAATGTAGCACAAAGAAAATAATAAATGGAAGAAAGTGGTCTGCTTCCCCTTTGACATAATTGGCTTCTAAAAATGAATTTATGTACCGTATTTTCACGACCATAAGCCGCACTAAAAATCCTAAATTTTGATCCAAAATCGGCAGTGCGGCTTATAACCCGGTGCGCTTTATATGTGGAAAAAGATCTCCCAGCTGCTTTGCTCCTCGCGACTGCAATAGATGTCCAGAGGCGGCTTTTGGGGCTGGTGGGGATTGGATTTCCGGCTCGGTGGCCCCTGTCGCTTCTGGACGTCTGTTGCGGTTGTGGGGAGCCGAGGAGAGTGTGGGGGGGAGCGCGCGGCGGTTCTTGGCGCTCCGGGAGGCGGGAGAGGCGCGCGGTTTGGTTTCTCCTCCCTGGGCGTCGCGGCGGCGGCCCCGGGCGCGCCGATCCCCGTGTTTTTCGCATCGGGGCATGCTCTTGCAGCACGCCCCGATGCGAAAAACACAGAGATCGGGCGACGTCCAGGGAGGAGAAATCAAACCGCGCGCCTCTCCCGCCTCCCGGAGCGCCAAGAACCGTCGCGCGCTCCCCTCCACACTCTCCTCGGCTCCCCACAACGTCCAGAAGCGACAGGGGCCACCGAGCCGGAAATCCAATCCCCACCAGCCCCAAAAGCCGCTTCTGGACATCTGTGGCTCCCGGCGCTCCAGGAAGCACCGAAAGCAGCTGGGAGAGGCGCGCGGCTTGGTTTCTCCTCCCTGGACGCCGCAGCAGCAGCCCCAAACTCACCGATCCCAGTGCCTTTCGCATCGGGGCGCGCTGCAAGAGCATGCCCCGATGCGAAAAACACAGAGATCGGTGAGCCCGGGGCCGCCGCTGCGACGTCCAGGGAGGAGAAACCAAGCCGCGCGCCCCTCCCAGCCGCCCTCGGCGCCCCCCGGAGCGCCAAGAACCCTCGTGCCGCTCCTCGCGATGTCCAGAAGCGTCGGGAAATGTGCGGCTTATAACCCGGTGCGCTTTATATGTGGAAAAAGTTAAAAAAATTAACGTTAATTGATACTGCGGCTTTTAATCCGGTGCGGCTTTTGGTCGTGAAAATACGGTAACATAATAAAATGCAAATGCTTTGTATTTTACAATATATTCTGAAATAATAATACATAAAAGCAAATGGTCTAAGTTTGTTGAGGCAAGTAACTGCAGTTCTTAAAAAAAGGACACAATCCTTTGAACCTTAAAACCCAAGCTGCTTGAACCAAGCCCCATCCTACGACCTAATTATACAATTAGTGATTTTTGCAAAAAAAAAGCTTTTCCTTTAAAGAGATTGGGCGTGCATTATATATACTTCAGTTGCTGCTTTTCCCAGAAAAAGAACTCCAGTTTTTAATGGTGAAAAGAAATGGGGCAGACTATATCACTTAAACCTCCCACTATAATTCTCTCCTAATCTCCCCTGCTCTGATGTAGAATAGCTGAATTTTAAATTATACAAGACTTACCGTTTTTTAATTTCATCAATGGCTAGATGGTCATAGCCCACTGACAATGTACTAATTACTTTGAGGTTTGGCCCTGGAAAAAATGAAGACCGCATGCTCAGAATGAAAGTCATTAATATGAACACAAAATATTATTTATAAAATGGCAAATGATAGTTTATATCAGCCTTACCACCCGATCAACTACCATAACATTGTGAAAGGTTGGCAAGCAGCAAAGATGTTTTTCAAGGTATCTACCTTGTTTATTAATAAAACACAGAAAAATTGGGTAAGATTTAATATGAACATTTTTTTAAAAATCAAAAGAACCAATGAACGGAAGCCCACTTTTATCTAACTGGGTTTACAAACATCATTTGCATCATCAGTCAACAAAAAGTTAGTTCAATCATTAAAGTCCATTAATAATTAATTAATCAATTAATGGAATGGCAACTGCTAACTAGTTAATGCACAAACACCATCCTTATCTCAATCAAACATTTTTAAAATACTGTTTTCTTTTTAGTGTGCATTCAAACCAAACCACAAACCCTTAGAAGAGTCTGGAATATATAAATCTAAAGGTTTTGCCTGTTGTGTCGGATTCTAGGGGGTGGTGCTCATCTGTTTCTTAGCCAAGGGACCCCAGCATTGTCAGAAGACATTTCCATGATTATGTAGCCAACATGACTATATGCCAAGGCACACAGAATGCTTCCAAGTGGTATCTATTTATCTACTCGCATTTGCATGCTTTCAAACTGCTAGATGGGCAGGAGCTGGGACAAAATAGGAGCTCACTCTGTTGCGTAGCCTTTGGGTCTCAAACCCGGGCTGTCCACTTTCCAGGTGACAAGCTCAGCATCTTTAACCACTGGACTATTGCAACCCTTTCTGGAGTATTTAACTATCTAAATTGAGTTAAACACTTATTTTGGGTGAACAGTCCAAATCATATATTGTTAAAAAAGAGAAAACTGTACAGTTCTATTTTCAGGCTTAAAAATTGCCACTTAATGGATTTTAAGATGCCAAATATTTAGCAAGTCTCCTTTTTTCTCTCCTTTTTGGCTCACTAATCAACTACTATTTTATGAGGTGAATGCAATCCTAATTCAGACTAATACCTAAATATTCAGCTCCAGAACAGGCTATTCTGAAGTCCGAATGACAAGACCCTTAATATGCAAACAAACCATCATTTAAAGGAAGATATTAATTATGTTTATGTTCAGCACTTAATAGAATCATGGCTTAAAATTCTTCGGCATGATGGATTCTTATATTTAAAGACCAAGGCCAGAATTTCTTAAGCAGATAGCACAGAAATATGAATATAACATAAAATCAGGGGATTTAACAGAACATCTGGCTCAAGGGATGTTTTTCAAATCCGGACTGTCTGGCCAGATATCCTGAGGGGTTGGAGGCAAGCTTTCACAGAAGGAAGGAGATAGGAAGGAAAATAAAGCTGGAGTTGGATCCACTCCCAAACATCTGAGGCTTTTCCTCTGAAAGGAATTACAAAACAAATTTTGCTCTCCTAGAGTGAAATACTGTATTATTCTCAAAAGTTATCAAAGCATCTAATAAAAATTTTCCCTGCTGTGTAATAGTTGGGTGATATTGAGCAAGCTAATGTCTACATAGGTAGCCCTCAACTTATGACCACAACTGAGGTTGGAAAATTCATGACTAATATTAAGCAAGACATCACATGATTGTGACTTGGGAGCTTCCCTGCCGGCTTCCCCATTGACTTTGCTTGAGGGAAGATGGCTGGAAAGGTCACAAATGGCAATCATTTGGCTCTGGAATGCTGCAACTACTACAATTGCGAACAGTGACCCACCATGAGACACTGACACTTCTCCACGCTCACCTGCTGCATCTAAGACTTTCTTGTCTATCCGGTCAGACAGGAGACACAGGAGCCCATCTTTGCCAGCTACCCCTGCTAGCAATTCTGCCTGTGGGATTGGTTCCTCTGAATCCCACTGCTGGATGCTGCAACTGAAGGGGAAAGAAGAGGCAAGCCCAAATTAGATCAAGCAGCAAACCAATGTTCTGAAGGTTGCAACCTCTTTATTGCTTAATCAAACAAGGACAACTAACTGCAAAAATAAATGTTTGGGACTTTAGGGCAAAATTAGTTAACTTTGGAGTTATTCTGCTATTCGTGTTTTCCTATCTCAAGATGATGAAAAGAATGAAAAGACAGCTATTCCTCACAATGAATAACAAATTTGATAAACCAAAGCTCACCCTGTTGAATGTTCTTCGGTTTGGATTGGTCAACAATTGTGAAGAACGATAATAATTTTGGCAGAAGTGGAGATTTTTAATTACTGCACATATGGCTTTAATGTTTGCTCTATCCAAAGCTAGTTTAAGAAATTTAGATGGGCAAAAAGCAAGCGCAACGGTGGATCTCTCCCATGTTGCCCTAAATCAGGAGTGTCCAACTTTTGGAAATAATAATCAGCCAACAAAAACTGGGTCAGTGAAAACAAAGAAACTTTATTCAAAAATATTAGCAGTTTGCAAAAGTGCAGTGAATCTCAGGCTACACCTTCAACATGAAGTTTTTAGCCAAGAGACACACCTTGGATTTCAGAAAACTTACATTATATACAGTTCTTTTCCCCAACGCCCCATCTCCCTTTTCCTTTGGGTTTATTGTTTATACACTCTGGAGTGGTAGCTAATCCAAAGTGACTCAGGATAATTTATTATCTCTTTCCTTTTTTGCTCAAATTACCCTACTCAACACACCTGTCTATCCCTACCTGTTACCCATTAACTAACTCTTTGAATATTTTGTGTACTTTAGCATCTCCAAGCTTTCTAGTGTTAAGGAATATACACCAAAAAATGGGAGTGAAAGGTTCTACATGAGAGAATGTGTCCTTTTTTTATAAAAGGATTTATAATGTTAAAAGGTTACAATTGTTTTCATACATATGTTTTTACAAAGGTATATGTTTTGCAAATGTTTAACAATTAAATGCTTAAAAGGAAAATACTTTTATAACAGCATAATATATTTCTACAATAGAACAAATGTTTATAGAATGATGTTTCCTTTCATTATATTTTAATTTTGAATTCCTTTATAGTTTTCCATCCTGATGCTTCCCCTCCCCCCAATAACTGCCCATAAAATATTTTGCTACCATGGCTGCTTCTTATCTCTGTCTCCTTGGCATTAAGGAATGTTCCCTTAACTGGGCCACTTTCTAACATGTTTATATGCATTTCTAACCTATATACCTACATATTATTTTATTTTTGAATTTTCTTATTTCCTACACAACCTTGGCAACTTGTGGTCTTGAACTCCCAGAATCTGCCAGCCAGCTATGCTGGAAGTTGAAGTCCATAAGTCTTAAAAGTTGCCATGTTGCCCTGTTCTAAATTAACACTGAAGAGGTCCAATCCATGTTTTCATAGCAGAATAATAATCCCCAAACGCGGGCAAAAGAAGGAAGGCTAAAGGGAGAAGAAACGTCTCAGAAGCAACAAGCCGTCCAATTCAGCTTCTCAACCGGATCTGCCCATTGTCTAACACGGAGCAGGACTGAACCTGTGGTTGTTATATCGGCCTTCTTCCCTCCCGTCTCAGGGAAGAAGAAAGCAGCGAAGCGGGAACCTGGAACTGCAGCAACCCGCGGCCTCCCCACCGCGCTTGAAACCCCGCCAGAAGGCATTGCAGCTTTAGCGGCCCTGCTCCGCACCAGAAACAATGAACGCTCGGCTGGAAGCAAGACGTTTTTACACACACACCCCCAACAGTCTGTTTATGCGCGCGCACTCGCTTCCCACGAGCCCGTTAGGAAAAGTTTGGACCCGCATCAGGGCTGCAAAAAAAAAACCCACGTCAGCCAACAGCCGAGAAGCGTCGGTTTTGGCCGTGCTGGCCGTCCAAATGTTTGCAACTCTCGTCGCTCTCCTCAAAGGCGAACACCCAAACGTGTGTGTGTGTGTGTGTCCACCATGGCCGCAGCCATTCCGAAGATTTGAACAACACTACAAGCCGGGCGCACACACCCCCTTCGGTGGAAAAAAAGCAACCGATTCTCCCTTCTCTATTTGCATTAGGAAGCCAGGCGAGGCCACTTACACGCCGGCCTGAGTCAAGACCGCCTGCCCCGCCGGGGGGATCCTCCGAGTCACAAACACCTTCATGAGCTGCTGCAGTACTGAAGTCATCCGGGCGGGTCTCGCCTGTAGTCTGCCTGGTGATCTCCAGCCTTCGCCCGCCTCTTCATCCTTAGCCCTGCCGGAGCAACTGGCTCGGCAGCGCCCCCTGGTGCTCGTCGCCAGCCAGATCAAAAATTCTACCTTCCGTGCTGGCGCTTTGCGGGGAGGGAAAGAGGGTCCGCGTGCAACCCCCACCTCAGGGTAACCTCGGAGCTGAAGGGAGCCGGGACGCCCATAAACTTTTTGAGAGCCTTATTTTCAAAGGAAGGAAAAAGAAAGAAAGAGAAAGAAAAAGAAAGAAAGAGAGAGAGAGAGAAAGATTGCAGATCAGATTGGGCGCAATGGAGCCTTGATCTGTGGATGTGTAGGATAGTTTGGCAGGTGGAACAGTAGCGTTTGTGCAGATGTGTGTGTAAAGATGGGGAGGAGGAAGGATTGTATGCTCAAGATCCTAACATTAGAATACCTTGCATTACCAGTAGGCAGCAAGAGGTGTGATCAATCTGATATTTGAGGCAAGAAAGGCAAGCAACTCGGAGCTGGCACAAATGAGAAAATGCTACTTGGGTACTTGGGGGGCAGTCACAGAGCAGAGGGGATTGACTTATTCTCCCAAGCACTTGAGGGTAAGACAAGAAGCAAAAGGTAGAAGTTCATTAAAGAGAGATCCTACCTAGGACTAAGGAGAAATGTTCTGACAGTGAGATAAATTAACTGATGGAATAGTTGGTCTCCTGGAGTTGTGGGTGCGGGTATTGCTGGAGGTTTTGAAGAAACGATTAGACATCCATTTGTCAGAGGTGGTATAAGGACTCTTTGCTTTGCACAATTAGAAGACTTCCAAGGCCCTTTCCAGCCCTATGATTTCATGTTCTATGTTTTACGTACTTTTGATATATAGCAGGAAAAGTCATCTCAGGGACCTTTGTTTGAGCAGAGAACAATGTTGTGGGTGGTCTGTTCTTTTTGGTGGAATGTTCTTGTTTTGGAACAACCAGCTTGTGTGGATCAGCCCTAAATCAACCCATCAACTACTAAAGGGGACATGCTAGGGACATGATATTCAGCTGACCTTGTAGCTGCTTGAAGACTCATTCAGCTAAGAGTGGACAATCCAAACAATGACTGATCTTTATTAATGACAATTTTATTTTCCAAAAAGTGGGATTCTAATTCTGATTAAAAAGAGGACTTCGTTAATGAATTGAATATTATAGGTACTTTAAAAAAAAGGCATGGGGTTCAACATAACTAGAATGATTGAAGTTGGGGGGGTAAAAGTCAGAAATAAATTTTGAACTTCAGGAAGAACTTATTATAATGAATTGGGGAGGAAAAGTGAGCAGCAAACTATAGCTCAAATTTCTAAAGTGTAAACAAGCCAAGAGGGATGGGCCTTTCTGGAAAACAAGATACTGAACATAAAAACAGATTAAATAAATAAATCAAGAAGGCCTTATGAATGAACAACACACTCATTAACAAGCTGAGAAGCAAAAAGGAAGTACATGAAAGTCAGGGGCTAATAATTAAGGAGTTCAAAATTTGAAGATAAAGTTGGAAAGGCTAAAATGCAACAGAATGCTGTATACTTGCATACCTGTTCTAGAGGACTTAGTGGCAAAGATAATGTTTTAAATAAGGCAATACCGAGGTGGCGCAGTGGTTAGGGTGCAGTACTGCAGGCCACTTTAGCTGACTGTGATCTGCAGTCCAGCGGTTCAAATCTCACCAGCTCAAGGTCGACTCAGCCTTCCATCCTTCCGAGGTGGGTGACATGAGGACTGTGGGGGCAAGTTGCTGATCAATTTGCTAAAAAAAATAATTGTAAACTGCTTAGAGAGGGCTGAAAGCCCTATGAAGCGGTATATAAGTCTAATAAATAAATAAATAAGCAGGAGAAAATCAGAATTGAAAAGTACTCTGACAGACTGACTTTTGTTGTTCCTACCACACACTTCTCCCTCTCCCCCCTCTCTCTCTTACACACACACACACACACACACACACACGTACCTCTTGATTTAGTTATTGTGGGAAGACACTAAAATATACATCCTTGTGTTTTAATACTAGGATTTTGAATAGGCATAATAAAAATGACCTTCTAACTAAATTAGGCCCCTTATAAGCAGAGAGAGGGACAGGAACAAGATCTATTGTGGTCTTGTCTTAAAAAAAAATTCCTCAGCCAATCTGACTAAGCACATATTTGCATTGTGGGTCCATGAGCTTTAGGTCTCCCATATATTTCTACAGATCAAATGAGAGTAATGAAAATCATATTATGGAAAGTGGGAGTGAAGGAAGAAAAAAAAGGCCGTTTAGATGAGAATTATCCCCCCCAATATGGAACATTGGACTGCAAGGTCATTCAGTTAGTTTGGAATGATAAAGGGAATTACTTTATTTAACAGAGAGACAGAGAACATTTTTATCAGACTCTGTCAAGCCATCATTGGAACAACTGATTTAAGCAAGTTTAAGCAAGAATAAAGAATTAGATAAGGGCCCTGCCATAAAAATGCAGAGGTCAGAAAGGGCATAGGCAGCCTTCTTTGAAAAGCAGCTAAAAAGATCTGCTTTCTTTGTTTTACAAAAGGGATAAAAAGAAAAAAAGGACACTTAATGACATTGTCAAATATAATAAAGGTAAAGATAAAGTGCAATATAGAGACTTTCTCAGAAGGAACACTCTGAGCTAAGTATAAGTTGTTTTCCATCTCCAATTTAAAATAAAAAATAAAAAAGCACAATGCAAAAAAAGTGAAGCTTGTTTCCTTATCTCAAAGGACAATCCCAGGATTTCTGGAAGATTCTTGAAGGTTGTAGGCATTGCAAACTTTCCTTCCCCTCTTCCCATCCTATATGCAGAGAGGAAGGTTGAAGGACAGAAAGAATAAAGGACAGGCAAATGTCTTCCTTCACCAAAGACAGAGGTTGGGAAAATGGCTGATCAAATGAGGTTTCTTGGATGTATCTTATTTACTCTGCAGCTCACCTCCTGTCCTAAGCAGTACCAGCCTGGCAAGGATGCTGCAATTCCTCTTCTGTGTGGTTTTTCTCTTGAAGCCAAATACAGTCACAAGTTTAGAGTCCTTACCTGGTGGAAGGGCAGCTTAAACTTGTATAAATAACTGTAGGACTGTATATGACATAATGTCATAAATATAGTTTGCTACTGGAACAGAATGTACAAATTATGGGGAAAAACAGTCTCGAAGGAAAACTGAACGTGGCAGAAACCTATAGGATGTTTCTTCCTCTGCTTCGTTACACCAACAGGAGAGGCAACAAACAAGAGCTTATATTGTGCATCTCAATGACTGAGCTCCTAAGATAGGGAAAAGTGATGATCTAAGATAGCGTCTCATGATGTCATCAGCTTGCCAACTAATATGTTACAGGTAGTCCTTGAATGAAGCACAAAGACTGATTAAAAGGGAAATGACAAGATTAGCTTTGACAGCTTTAGGAATCCAACAGAAAAAAAAACCAGATCCATATATCGGCACGCCTGGGCACCCCTGTTTTTAACTATTACTATCTGGCAGATGGTACAGGACAATAAAAACAAGGACAAATAGGCTGAAAAACAACTTCTATCCCAGAACGGTAACTATATTGAAGACTACTGTATAGTGCTGTGATAGCCAACCTATGGCACACATGCCCAAAGTTGCTTGGCATGTGCAGCATCACCCGTTTCTCTTCCGGGTTTCTGGTGCACAACAATTATTTGGCCTTCATGTGTGTGGCAACTGGAAACTGAAAAAGCTGGTCTTCTGTTTTCTAGCATGAGCATGCACACTGGCCAGCTGATTGTCACATGCGCATGTGCGCCAGTAACGGGAAGCCTAGCTTGCTGGCATGCATGTGCGTGCTGGAAAGTGGAAGTTCATTTTCTGGCATGCGCATGTCCCCTGGGCAGCTCCTCTTCCAGTTTGCGGCCCCAATGAATGCATGCACTTCCTTTTCAGCACTCAGTGCTGAAAAGGTTCTCCATCACTGGTATAGTGCAATATTAATGCAATATCGGGGTTTCAATTCATTTGTATAGAATGTGAAGGATGTTTGTTTTTGTGTTATTTTTTATGTATAATGTACACTGAAGATGGCATTTTATTTCATTGTATGAGGTGCAGTGACAATAAAGCAAAGTAAAACTACTTCTTTTTGTTCAAAAGGTTGCCTGTGTTACAACTTGACAGATACCTTTTCATGCTTTGAAACATTAATTTATCAGAGAACTTTTGATTTATCATTTCCTATATTTCTGTCTGTTCTTTTCTTTCTGGATCCTAAGCTTTATATAACACTCTAAGAAATTTGTATAGAGTTACACAGCTGTTTATTGATTTGCCCGCCAACACAAAAGGAAGATGTGATCTTGAGAAGTGACCTTGTGATATTTGCCATTCCTAGAACTGTCAGAACTAAATCTTGCAATTTCGCATTTAACCAGAGAGAGTGGTTCATTCTTCTTTTTCAGCTGATTACAGTAAGAACCAGTGTCGTGCAGTGAGGTTTATGGCTGGTAAGGCACTGACACAAATTTTTTTAGACTTGTGGACTTCAAGTCCCAGAATTCCACAGCCAGGCGTGCTCAGTTCCGATTTAAAGCGACAGCCTTTGTTTTTCTCCTTTGCGAAATAAGTTTCCTTCTTTCTTTTTCTTTTTCTTCTCCCTTCCACTCCTTCCTCCCTCTCTCCCTCCCCCCTCTCAAACACACACACACACACACACACACACACACACACACAAGTTGGATTGAACTATCTCTCCTACGAACAGAAAATTCTGTTTAATTTTCTTTATGCAAACTAGATTATTTGATATTCCCAAATGGCCTTCTTCCTCCTTATCTCAAGGCCACATTTCTCTATTTTAACTCTGCATTCTTTCATTTCCCCCATCTTCCATTTCATTTATGCTTTCTACTATCTAAGCTTTTCCTTTTCCATCATATTAAATACAAGCCATATAAACACTTCACACTTTGCCTTTTTTTCCTAGTCCTTGATCTGTTTGTGCTCTGATTTCTTTCTTTCAATTCCACCACTTCATTTCTTTTCAAGAAGAAAATATCACCTGTTAAATCTTGGTTACATTCCACTAATGCCACCTAATTTACTTACATATCTAGTTTAGTTTTAAATAGTTTCAAAGATTAGAAAAAATGCTGTTTTTCCACACTTAATTCTCTATTCTTTTCATATTTTCTTTACTCTTTCTTCTTACCTGCTGTTTAGATTGAAACCCACAGAAAAAGGAACCCACTTTTATTCAGTTACTGTACAGTTGCTTTTCTGTTTCCTGAACGTGCTTTAGCCAGTCAATATTTGTGTGTGTGCACATATGTGTCAGTTTACCACAATAGCAAAGGGGGGGGGGACCCTTTACAGAGATAATTTCAGCCATCTATTCAAGACAAGGTAAAAGAACCAGAGCAGGGAGGAAAAAGAGTAACCTCTCCAGTGTTTCTTCTTAGGTCATCTCATATAAATTCATGTTAGGGTTCATATGCTTTCCAAATGACTAACTGCTGGTATGGAAATCATTTGTTGAATTCTGTTCCAAAGAAATTACAATACAATAGCAGAGTTGAGGTCTTCTAGTCCTGCCTATACCCTTTCAGACAAATGGCTATCCAACTTCTTCTTAAAGACTTCCAGTGTTGGGGCATTCACAACTTCTGGAGGCAAGCTGTTCCACTGATTAATTGTTCTAACTGTCAGGAAATTTCTCCTCAGTTCTAAGTTGCTTTTCTCCTTGATTAGTTTCCACCCATTGCTTCTTGTTCTACCTTCAGGTGCTTTGGAAAATAGTTTGACTCCCTCTTCTTTGTGGCAACCCCTGAGATATTGGAACACTGCTATCATGTCTCCCCTAGTCCTTCTTTCCCGAGTGTGTGTGTTTCTGGCTTACAGAGAGAATAGATATGCAAACGGTGGCTCGTCAATTTATTCCTGGAAACCGCACAGTGACGTGAGGGTCTTTTCCCACTGCAGAGTTGAGATGCTACCTTCCTATCTCTGAATCGGCAAAAAAAAAAAAACCTCCTCTATGCGAAATATCCCCCCCCCCCTCCTTATCTCTGCT
Source organism: Thamnophis sirtalis (assembly GCF_051295495.1). Classification (NCBI taxonomy): domain Eukaryota; kingdom Metazoa; phylum Chordata; class Lepidosauria; order Squamata; family Natricidae; genus Thamnophis; species Thamnophis sirtalis. The sequence continues at coordinate 101,384,345 of NW_028261385.1, read as the reverse complement.
CAAACATTATAACAACACTGGTGCAGTCCAGTGCAGAAGACTGAAATGGGGTCTCAATTCATGGGATGATGAAATGAAGACAATTTCTTAGAGACAAAAATGACAGTAAGTGCAGTGGGAGAAGACCTTCAGAAGTAGATGGTCCAACCAGAATATTTACTGCAGTTTATTCAGTGATTTCTAACTGTTGTCGTCCTTATATTTGCAGAAATAAATTTATAGTATCAGACTGAGCAGCATGGAGGGTATCTCCAGGGTGTGATAGAAAATAAAAGGGTGGTTGTCATGATGCAATCAAAGCTCCACCCATTTTTTCCCCTGTCTGTTCCTGAAAAAAAGTCACCACCATGGTTGCCATCTTGATTTTTCTCCCCCACCTAACTGGGGACATCCTTGAATCATATATTCAGGATTTATTTGCAAAAACAATAAAGACACGATACAAATAAATAAATATAAATTTAGCTTGTTTATACAATCCCTGTATTCAAGTACTACAATTTATTTAAACAAGTGATATTCAATATCCATCCCTGAAGCAAAGAAATTTAATCATTTTCACTTTTTTTAACTTTAGGTATCAAATAGAGTTAATGTGAGCCTCATATAAAGGGTAGTTAACATGCTGAAAAGAAATATGAGGAGAAGCAACAACACATAAAATACATACATTAGCAGTCCACCAGGATAAAATTGTTTTGCCATAGTTTTAAAAATTGCACTCTCCTCCCCTAAGGTATTAAGGTTTTTAGCAAAACAGTCAACTTCTCATTCAGGAAAAAAAAGCAAGAATATAAATCTAAGATATCTACATTTCTAACCACTAGGTGTCTCCTTGATATCCACCCCATTTCTCTGACTATTTAGCACCAGCATTATACCAACAGCCTCTGCTATTTCATGAATTAGACCCTGTAGGTTAAAATTCAATTATTAGGTCACTTGACTGTAAGAGCAAAGTGACAGACAAACAGAATATTTTATGTTAACATTGTATAGAACAGTGTTTCTCAACCTTGGCAACTTGAAGATGTCTGGACTTCAACTCCCAGAATTCCCCAGCCAGCGAATGCTGGCTGGGGAATTCTGGGAGTTGAAGTCCAGACATCTTCAAGTTGCCAAGGTTGGGAAACACTGGTATAGAAGACAAAAACAATCTCAATATTAGAAGCAATTTTTGAAAAGTATTCAAGTATATTATGTGTATTTTATTTATGTGTAGTATGCTCAATGCATCAAAACATGCATGGTGGAAGAGAAACAATATGAGAAAGAAGGGATGGTATAAATCTTTAGCCACAAACAACAACAGAAGCTTGAGCAGTCTGCTTTTGTCAAGGTTGCCCTTTGGACATTTGGCCAGGCTAGGTGGGTGCATCAAACCATAGCTGCAACCAACAACATGACATGAATTAACAGCACTCTGCCTTGAGAAAAACAGATTCCTAACAACAGCAAGGAACTGTTTCCTCCAACATCTTCTCTGGCCTTTGTGGAGCATCTTTCCAATTCTCTAGGAAACCCAGCAGAGCAATTTCTTTTGCTAGGGTTTTGCGTCCTCACCTGTGTTAGCCCATAGATGTCTTCCCTTGAATGAAAAAGACATTTCAGAGACTAGTATCTGGACAAGGTGACCATCTTCACCAGCCCTTCAAAATGCAGAAGGCAAGAGTCCCTGCAGGAACTACGTTACCAACCTAGGGCCCTGATGGCAAACCTATGGCAAGCCTATGGCCCAGGTGACACGCGGAGCCATTTTGTCAGGGCACACAAAGCATTGCCTGCGCGCACTGGCCAGCTGACTTCGGCCTTCTTTTGAGGCCACTTTTCACCCTCTGGAGGCTTCAGCCTCTGGAGCGCGAAAAACCCTACGGGCAAACTGGAAGTGTAGGAATGTACTTCCAGTTTGCTCGTAGGGCCGGTTTTAGCCCTCCTGAGCATTCAGGACCCTCCAGGAGGGTTCTCTGAAGGCTCCAGAGGACGAAAAACGGCCCTACGGACAAACTGGAAGTCACTTCCGGTTTGCCCGTAGGGTCGTTTCTTGCTCTCTGGAGTCTTCAGGGAAGCCTCCTGAAGTCTCCGGAGGGCTAAAACTGGCCCTACGAGCAAATTGGAAGTATGTTGCAAAACTTCTGGTTTGCCCGCAGGGTTGTTTTTTTGCCCTCCTCAAGCCCCTAGAGAGCCTCCAGGGGGCAGGGGGGGCTGTTTTTGCCCTCCCCAGGCTCCTATAAAGTCTCTGGAGACTGGGGAGGGCGAAAAAAGCATGCCAAAAATGGAGGGAGTGTTGGTTGCTTGCACATACACACTGGGGCCAGTGCATAGCATTATGGGTGTGGCACGCCTGTGTATGACCTCCCTGTGCTCTCTCCGCTTTTGGCACGTGAGTCAAAAAAGGTTCGCCATCACTGACCTAGGGAGTTCATGGTTGCCCCAAATGTTCATGTGTCTCTGTAAGAGATTCACCTCAGAAATCTCAGTGAAGCAACCTGCACATTCCAATGTCACACATAGCTTGTTTGACATGCGGCTTTTCCTTCCCCCACCAGCACTGTTCCCTCTAAGGTGCGTGGCTGCGCGGCTGCGCACGTGGCAAGAAAACACCGCACAGCCGTTTCAAACTGCGCGCAGTGATTTCTGCCACAGGCTCCCGAAGCTGAGGGGAATAGCTGCTGCTGCCTCCTCCTCCTCCTCCAACAGCACTGCCGGATTTGCCGCCAACGCTGCAGCCGAGGTGAAGCCTCCAAAGCTCCCGCAGGTGCCCTCACCCATGGCAGCGGTGGCGGTGCCTCTCCCTCCGCTCGGAGCACCTCAGCTGGGCTCTGAGTTACCCCTGCCGCCGCCTCCACCTCCGCGGTTTTTCAGAAGCCATGAGGCCTTTTTCCCTGCTCCCCCCCCTCCGCCGCCTTCCTACTAGCTCCCGCGGCCAAATGGCTCCTCAAAAGCACGGCGGAAGAGGAAGGGGGAGGGATAACGTGGGGGCCAGCTCAGGTGCTCTGCGTGGAGGCTAAGTCAAGGACTGGCTGTATTGCAGAGGAACTGGGAGCCACCCAAGGATTTCACGGTGCTACGAGGAGGAGAGCGAGCCTCTGAGCAGCTGCGGGGAGCCTGCCTGGCCAGGAGCGACCTTCGGCTGGACAGAGGGGCGAGGGCTGCCTGGAGAAACAGCGAGGGCCCTTTTGAGCTAGTGAGCAGGAACGTTTGTGGAGCACACCGGTTGTGTGTGGAGGCTCCACGCAGAGCACCTGAGCTGGCCCCCGTGTTATCCCTCCCCCTTCCTCCTCCGCCGTGCTTTTGAGGAGCCATTTGGCCGCGGGAACTAGTAGGAAGGCGGCGGAGGGGGGGAGCAGGGAAAAAGGCCTCATGGTTTCTGAAAAACTGCGGAGGTGGAGGCGGCGGCAGGGGTAACCAAGAGCCCAGCTGAGGTGCTCCGAGCGGAGGGGGAGGCACGCCGCCGCTGCCATGGGCGGGGGCGCCTGCGGGAGCTTTGGAGGCTTCACCTCGGCTGCAGCGCTGGGCAGCAAATATGTTGGTGCTGTTGGAGGAGGAGGAGGAGGCGGCAGCAGCTATTCTAGTGGCGGCGGGGGCTCCTTGGCATCTTCAGCGGCAGCTCTGCCCCCTGTGAAAAAAACCGAAGATAGAGCAGATCCACGCAGATGATATTGCTGCAACATGACTGGAGGAGGAATTCTGGGAGTTGAAGTCCACAAGGCTTAAAGCTGTCAGGTTTGAAGACCCTTGGGATTTTTTTTTCTAAAGGGTTAGGGGTGAAAAGGTCTTGTAACTTGACAGCTTTAAGACTTGCATGCTTCAATGCCAGAGTTTCTGAGCCAACATTTTGGTTGCTAAGCAGGACCGTTGTTAAGTGATACTGATATTATATAACACTTTTAATTAAGCGGGTACCTTGAATAAACATAACTGAGTTTCAAATAATACTGATTTCCTTGTTGTCTTAGGTGACATCTGTGAAAAAAATTCAGGTGCTCAGGCATGAAAATATTCCGCTCAAACACTATACTTTTCTGCTCACACTGAAAAAAAATTAGAGGGAACATTGCCCACCAGTCTTTCATTTTTTAGTTTCAGAAATTGGGTATGTCTAGTTTAATGAAAAGAAGGACTAGGGTTGACATGATAGCAGTGTTCCAATATCTCAAGGGCTGCTACAAAGAAGAGGGAGTCAAGCTACACTCCGAAGCACCTGAGAGTAGAACAAGAAGCAATGGATGGAAAATAATCAAGGAGAGAAGTCAGGATAAATTTCCTGACAGTTAGAACAATTAATCAGAGGAACAACCTGCCTCCAGAAGTTGTTAATGCTCCAACATTGGATGTTGTTAAGAAGAGATTGGACAACCATTTGTCTGGAATGGTATAGAACTTCCTGACTGAGCACAGGATTGGACTAGAAGACGTTCAAGGTCCCTTCCAACTCTGCTGTTCTGTTCTGTTCTGTTCCATTCCATGCTAAATTTTAGAGTCAGACATTGAAAACCAAGGTCTCCATATTAGTAGCATTTAACTTAGTTTTACCAAGAGACATGCTGTGTTTTGGCAAGCATCTTTATATAGTACAGGTAGTCTTCATTTAATGACCATTCATTCAGCAATCTTTTGAAGTTACATAATGCTGAACGAATGGTTGTTACAACCAGTCCTCAAGATTATGACCATTGCAGGGCTCTTGCAGTCATGTGGTCAAAATTCAATTAGCGGCCCGTCCGCATCCACCACCAGTGTAACCCACTTGCTTATCTTCCCTCCTCCTCTGTCCTTTTGGTTGCCCTGCACTCCACCACTAATGCCTTCCCCTGCTGTCTGCTTCTTACTGTTGCTGCTGAGATGTGCCCAGTTGCTGGCCCTTCATGGAGGCCTTGTGCCATTTTGTGGAGGCCATGTAGGACTTCATGGAAACCTCATGAGGCCTCATGAAGGGTCAGCAACTGCCTTGGCTGAATGTGCTTCAGGGGTGGGATTGAGCTGGTTCGGACTGGTTCAGGTAAACTGGATGCTCATTTTGCATCTGGCTCACCGAACCAGCATTTGTAAGGACTGGCTAGCCCCGCCTACCCCACCCCGCCCTCCCAAGAGTCTTTACGCAGCCTGTTCATCATGCCAGATAAATGCAGGGCCTGCATGAAAACTCTGGGAGGGCAAAAACCGGGCCACCCGGAAGTTCCGTAAGTCCAGAAAGGGGTCTGTTTCCGACCGCTGGAGGGCCTCTGGAGCAGGGCTGGGTTTCGAACGGTTCGCACCGGTCCCTGCGATCCGGTTGGTCGCCGAACCCGGAAGTAAGTAACTTCCGGGAAAGGCGAAGCCCCCCCCCACGCCCGCGCGCGCCCACACACCCGCGCCTGCTCCTTACCCGGTTTTTTCGAATTTCGCGCTTTCCACGCATGCGCAGAACGCCTGCGCGATCCTCCAGGAGCAGCTGGAGCATCGCGCAGATGCTAGTACGCATGCGCGCACCGCGTGCATGCACGCGCGCGCTGCATGCGTGCGCGAGGACGCTGCGTGCGTGCATGAGGACGCCGCCGGCCTCGTTCCAACCGATCCGGTTGGAACGGGGCAAGAAACCCACCCCTGCTCTGGAGCCCAAGGAAGGCCGTTTTTGCCCTCCATGAGGTTCAAGGAAAACCTCTGGAGCCTGAGGAGGGTGAAAAACGGGCTTCCCGCAAGTTCCGGAAGTCTGGAAATGGGCCTGTTTCCGGCCTCCAGAGGGCTTCCAGAGCCCAGGGGAGATTTTCACCCTCGTGGAGGCTCAAAGAAAACCTCCAGACCATGGAGAGAGCCAAAACAGCCCCTCCCCCCCGTGGTGCAGAAGGCTGTGTAGGCCACGGCCCCCCATGGCCCCACCCACCCAGCAACCAGGCAGAGAACTGGTTGCTAAAACTTTTCAATCCCACCCCTGGTGTACTTCATCATCAATGGGAAGAAGAAAACAGTAAAGAAGCAGCGGGGATAGGCAATAGTGAAAGAATTCAGGGTGGCCAAATATTGAGGGAGATAGGAAGACGGGGGAGTTGAAATGGAGGCGAGTGCAGCAGGGCAGGAGAAGTGTCAGGCCCTTGTCTATTGATTGCAACTGTTGCTAAGTGGTGCAGTTATGTGATGTTTTGCTTATCAACTGCTTCACTTAGGGATGAAAATTCTGTTCCCTATTAGGGTTGCTAAGTGAGGACTACCTGTATATACCGTTGGGAGCGCAGAAGCAATTTCTAAATGCTAAGATCTCATGTTGCAGGAGGTGAGCAGGTAATGCCTGCTCATGAATAATGAAACTCAACAGATGGAACAAGGTGATCATAAGCTGCTTTCTCATGCACGGTCCATTGGAGTTGATGTTCACTGCTCCATCCACAACTGCCCCTGAGCCATGCAAAAAATATCTGCCCCCAAAAATCTTTCCCCAGCTGTGGAGAAGTTCTTCACACCCTGCACTAAGCTGTGTGATCAGATCAGGGGTAGGTTCTAGCCGGCGTTACTGCTGGTTTGCTCGTGGGCGCACTTTGCATGCATGCTGGATGCACGCTGCGCGCGCATGTGCAATTCAATAGAAATTGTTCTGCCCATTCGCAGAACTCAAAAACAAGATGGCGGTGGTGACTGCGGCAACCGGGGAACCATTTCGGAGGCGTGGCCAGTCTGGGTCGCTGCCGGTTCTACGTCTCAGGCCAGCATACCACTACCGGTTTGGCCAAACTGGGCTGAACTGGTAGGAACCCACCTCTGGATCAGACACCACAGATTCCTCTGCCAGTATTATCCACACATTATTTATCCAAGAAATGTGAGCTTAGCACTCTTGGAAAAAAACTTCCATATAGGAGGTGCATTGAAAGAGTACACTGGATAACTTTGAAGATAAAAGAAGGTTGGTCATTATAGTCACACTATTGGCTGAATTTCAGTTAAAGGCTCTATGTTCAAGGGCAAGATTTCTGAACAACAGTGCCCTGCTTTCAAACTCTCCAGAAGTATCTGTTTGGCTACTTCGAGGAATAGAAAGTTTGGCTAGAGGGACAACTAATCTGTATAATCTGTGTTGGGCAACTTGGAACTCTCTAATCACAGCTGGTTGGGTTTTTTCACCATCCCTGACTCCGATACCATTGGAGTCAAATACCACCTGGACTGCCAGAGGTTCCTTATTCAAAGTCCAAAGTTAAAAAGGCTCTTCTTATTTATAGCATTAAGGTTCCATATTAGCTATTGTGAGAATCTCCCTTCACACAAAAACAATTACTACTGGGATTCTGGTTGGGGCAAAAGGCACGCAGTCTCTACTTTGCAATAACTAAGCCCAATGTACCTAAGCATAGATATACAGTAATAGTGGGATCGCTAAGTAACCATGATGCATTTGTTTTATTTAACTACTACGGTGGAAGCTACTTCCAGGTTTGCAAGCACCTGCTTTAATGGTATTGAAAAGCCTAAGGTTTTTTGTGTTTCGATTAGCGTTGTCTCTTTCAAAGTTCCTCTGTAAGAAAACATTAGCTGAAGCCGCTTTTTATACACAAGGAAAATGGAAACTAAAAAAATGCCAAGGTTGATAAAGTGTTGATTATTATTATTTTTATTATTGTTGTTGCTGGGAATGTGTCCATTCTCCAAATGCAAATATATTTGGAGATCGTCCCTGCAGATTGCCCAATGCTCAGTAAGAAATACAGATAATTTTAATGAAACGGCTTTCCTTTAGCAAATGCCAAGTTAGCTAAAAAAAAAAAAGGTCACATTCAAAAAAGATTGCTTATCTCTCAGTGACATTCATGTTCCACAATGAGCAAGACAGCAGCACTAACATCACCGCTAATGTCAGACTGGTGTCTACAGGCCTGGCGGCATGGCTAAAAGCTTTGGAGAGACACAGAGCAATATGTAATTAATTAGAAAAAGCTATGTTTAACACAGGTTCCAGTTGATAGGATTCATCATGTGCCAAGAGGCAAGGAAAGAGCTGCTCCAGCCCTCTTGACCGATGCTCAGTGATTTTCCACATTCATTATCTACCCTAGACACTGCTGCTGCCGGAACCTCTAGAAGGCAAATCCATTGCTCTTCTCACTCCCCTAGTGATACTGGAGGAAGACTTATTTTACAACAGCTGATGCCCATCTTTTGTGGGCAAGAAGTTGAAGAGGTGGGGAACAGCAGCGAGGCTGAAAACACAGGTGAAATTTCTCTCCCTCAAAAAGCATGCAAAAGAGCAAAAATGTATTGCCCCAGGAGTGTCAAACTCGATTTCATTGAGGGCCACATCAGGGTTGTGTTTGACCTTGAGGGGGGGGGCATTGCCAGGGTCATCACTCATGTCAGGGTCGCCTCTTGTGGCCCGAGGGCTCTGCCAGGAAACATGGGCTCCTGGGCCCCGTTTTCAGCTGCAATGGCCTCCTCCAGCCGTCTGCGAAAACAGAGCCTGGAACAGCTGCACACGGCCTTCCCGAGCTCCATTTTTACTGACAGAGACACTGCGGGCCGGTCCTTTGCTGTTCACAGGGAGAGCTCACGGGCCAGATCTAACCACCCTGTCAGCCAGGTTCTAGCCCTTGGGCCTTGAGTTTGACATCCCCTTGTTAGACAATTGTCATCATAACTGTGGTTCATGCTGTTTGAGCTGCAGTCTAAAATCTGGAAGACACCAAACTGGGTAAGGCTGGATAAGATGTCCATGTGCAAAAAGCCTTTTTTTTTTTTTGACAAAGGGAAGATTTCCCTGATGCTGAAGACCACATCTGGATGTGGTATATTTAGGGAAACCTCATCCTCAGGGGTGGGTTCCAGCAGGCACAACTGCCAGTTCGCTTCTGTGTGAGCGCTTCACATGCATACGCCCATTTGATGCACGCTGCATGTGCATGAACAGTGCAATTAAAATTGTTCTGAACATGCACAGAACTGAAAAACAAGATGGCAACGCCACCGGCACAGACCAGAGAACCAATTCGGGGTGTGGCAGGTCTGGGTAGCTGCCGGTTCTAGTAACCCAGGCCGCCAAACCACTACCAGTTTGGCTGAACCAGTCCGAACCGATTGGAACCCACCACTGCACATCCTTTACAGTGTCTCTGTAAGAGACCTTGCTGCTGGGGACAAATGGCCAACATCATTCCTTAAGAGGGGAATGGGTTGCCTTCAATCCTGAGATAGGTGCTTTTCTGGCACAAATGCTAGGAGATCAGCAGAAGCTGACAGAACCTTGTCTGAAGATATTTCAACAAAACAGCTTCTATCCTGAAGGCTGTGTGGGTTTCTAAATGCATATAGCCTCTTGGAGTCCCATTCATAGTTGTAATAGATGGCATCTAATTTTTCGAAACTTACTATATTTCCTCCTATATTCCTTCCAACCCCAGAAAATCCATTTTCTCCTTTTCCCCTTGGAGCTATTCAGCTTGGCAGGTTGCCATTATTCTTTCCTTCCAATCACATTGTTTTCTTCTTTTGAAGAATCAACTACACAATAAAATTAACCCAGGCTAAGGGAGGAGTCACACTAAATCACAAGGGGGAGAGGGGAAGGCATGCAGGAGATCTGAGGGCCATAAAGCATCCTCTATTCTTGTGAGAATCCCCCTATTCTTTCTCTAGATTAAGAGAACAATGGGGCTCCCACTCAGCAGCTGGTCAGACAGCTTGTCATTAAAGCAAAATGTAAATGAACAAAACCATATATATGTCAGGACTCTTACACTACCAGAATATCATGAGACCTTTGCAGGTCAAAAGCTTCCTAACAACAACAACAACAGTGGGAGATCAACTAATTCAGACAGGATGATGATCTGGATTGTGTCCACCAGAAAAAGTATTATTCTGCCAGCCCTTGTATTCGCTTCGCAGAGTGGTATGATTAATAGCCATCCCCATTTACAGGCTGGTTGTATTTGTTGTATTCTATAGATAGCAATTAAATTTGGAAGATCACCAACAACATAAAATCAAAGCAATAACAATACAACTTCATACAGTCCTGTATTTTCAGAAGTATCTATATGATGTAGGGAGTGCTTCTAAGAAGGGAAATACATTGCCAATTTGCTTCCTGGTGCAATTCAAGGTGCTGGTTGTCACCTTTAAGCCCTTCATAGCTTGGAACCAGGTTATCTGAGGGACCATCTCTTGCCGGTCATATCTACCTGACCTATCAGAGCGAGGAGATAGGGAATGTTGCGGGTCCCATCCCCAAGGGAGATACACCTGGTGGGACCTAGAAGAAGGACCTTCTCCATGGTGGCTCCCTCTTTCTGGAACAACATTTCCCTGGCAATTAGAATGGCCCACATTCTACTTCCCTTCCAGAAGGTGCTGAAGACCTGGTTCTGCCAGCGGGCCTAGGGAACCCAGAGCAGGATGGAGCCCATTAAATGGCTCATGTTAGTTCAGTCCTCTCAGGCGAGATGGGCAACATACAAGTTTAATAAACATACTACCATTAATGGTCTGTTTTCCAGTTTCTTTGCTAATAAAGCATTCATATGAATGGTAACTGCACTCATTTCCATATTCCTGGGAAGGGAACTAGGGGCTCTCCAGATGATAAGTGGCAGAGGGGCACCCACTCTCTTGGGATGTGCCTTGGGGGATGGGCCCACACTTTGAACCTCAGGTCTATCAAGAGTCTGAAATGTCCTTCAGCTTTAGTACATTCAGACACTTGGGTATTACACCTCCTACTCCCTCCACAAATCACACATTAGATTATGTGTGGGATCGGCTTATCTAATGAGACTGAATCTTCCTGATAGGATTTTCATTTTATCGCTTATCCATCACTTATTCCACCGTTCTGCACATTGCCAGATTACGCAGACTTAAGCCTTTTAGCTTTAATAATTGCTTTAAAAAGTTGATTATCTTTCTCTCGATCAAGAAAAGGATTTATGTCAGGAGTGCATATCCTCCATTGTGACATCTTTGTGCTTATCTCATGGAGTGGCTGCTGCATGAAGAAATGCCAGGCTCTGCCTTCCTTCTGATATCTCATCCGCTACTAGAAGAGCCAACTGCTTCCCAAGTCACAGACGCCATGAATCAAAGCACAGGACAGGACAGGGATCCTTATATCCTAAAGACCTCCTTTTGTGGAAGAGTTGAGAGAAGTAGAGGTAGTCCTCGACTTAAGGCTATATTTGAGCCCAGAATTACATGTATCAGCCATGCCGGTTATTAAGCGGGTCACCACATGATGACTATGCCCGGTTTTATGATCTTTTTATGATTTTTTTGCTGCAATCATTAAGTGAATCACCGTGGTCGCTAAATGAATCCAATGGTTGTCAAGTGAATTCATTGCAGTGTGTTGGAGGTTTTTTTTGCCAGAAACTAGCAGTAAAGGCTGATTTGGGGCTAAAAAAATGTCATAAATCATGGTCAAATCACCATGCAAATGGTTGTAAACGCAGGACAGTTTACATCCAAAATGTGATCACATGACCATGAGGGGCCATCGAAACTTCAAATCCAGGTCCTAAATAACCCTAGAGAGGGCCATTATAACTTTGAATGGTCACTAAGTGACTGGTCATAAATCAAGAATTACCAATATGACTGTTGATTGCACTCAGTAGATACCTAACCTAGCATTCTGTTATTCAGCAAGGACCGCATCAGATGTTAGAATTCCTGAGCATTTGTCGACAACTGAGCCATGGGGTGCAGGAGTTATACAGGGCACCCAGAGCCTAGTTCTGTAAAAGTACTGGAAGTATAACAACCACAAACCAGACACAAGTACATTGTGTGGGAAAGTTGCACCATTATGGCCTGCTTTAGGTAGTCCTCAACTTACGGCCCAAAATTTCCATTGCTAAGTGAGACATTTGTCAAATGAGTTTTTCTCCATTTTACAATCTTTCTTGCCACCGTTGTTAAGTGAATCACTGCAATTCTTAAGTTAGTAAGATGGTTGCTAAGTAGGGGTGGGTTCCGGCAGGCACTACTGCCGGTTCATGCGTGCTCTTGATGCACACTGCGTACACATGCGCAGTGCAATTAAAATTGTTCTGTGCATGGGCAGAACTGAAAAACAAGATGGCGCCACTCAAAGAACCAGTTCGGGGGCGTGGCAGGCCTGGGTCGGTCCAGTAACCTAGGCTGCCAAACCACTACTGGTTCAGCCGAACCGGTCCAAACTGGTAGGAACCCACCATTGTTGCTAAGTGAATCTGGCTTCCCCATTGACTTTGCTTGTTGTCAGAAGGTTGCAACATGAGATCATAAGACCCCGGGACCCTGCAACCTTAATAAATATGAATTAATTGCCAAGTGTCTAAATTTTGATCATGTGACCAGGACAGGGTTCGGCAAACTTAAACACTCAAAGAGCCATTTGAACCCGTTTCCCACAGAAATCACTGGGTGCCACAAAGGTCCTAACCGGAAGCCCCCTGTTCAATTCTGGACTTGACCGGAAATTCAGTTCCCCCACCATAGAGTCTCCTCCTAGCGCAGTGTACTTTTTCCTCTTCCTGTCATAACCGAAAGCCCTATCAATTGTGGAGACAACTGGAAAACCCTCCCCTTTCCACAGAGTCTTCTCCTGGCACACTGTGCTTCCCCCCCCCCCCCGGAAGCTCCTCTTAAAATTGTGGCCAACCGGTGATGGAGCCGCAGCAGAGGGAGGAAAGAGCCACATGCAGCTTCAAAGCCGCAGTTTGCTGATCCCTGGATCAGGGGGATGCAGCAAAGGTTGTAAGTGTGAAAAACTCCCAACAAAGGGAAAATACAGAAAGCGAATGTTTAAACATTGGAAAATAATTCACCTAGACTCAAATATTACTGAAAACCATTAGCAGATCAAAGGAGATTATTTACCAGAAACAATATATTCAGGGATGCAGAACTGGAAGAGATTGAGAAAAATTGTGAAAAAGGAAGAGTCCAAAATCATAGTAAAATAATAGAAGAAACTCAGATAACAATAACTAAAAATATAAAGGAAACCTCTGATAAGAATTACATAAATGGTAACTTAGGAGAAATAATAACTAAAGAATCAGTACAGGCGAGCACAGAAACCACCTATTAATTGAGTCCCGTGACAATAATAATTAAAAAAGAAAATTATAGCGTATGCAGATTTATAGCGTATGCAGAAAGACAAAGACTGCCAGCTCTGAAAGTGGTGCCCCCCAAAAAATGATGAAGATAACGAAGGATGTGAATAAAATGTTTACAAAGATATTTTTTTAAAAATCTATCAAACAAACCAATCAGTTTGCCTACAGTACAGCAGTGATGGTTACCAAAAAAACCCCTCAGGTATCAAAATTAGAAAACCAAAAGCAAAAATACATTGAATCCCAAAGTGGAAGATCAGACTGCAGGCCAAGATAAAGAAATTAGGATCAGATGCAAGTAATTTAAAGAACATGAAAGGAGAAAAAAATTGAAGAACGAAAGAATCAAGACAAACCTAATTAAAAAAAAAAATTGACTTAGCACCAGAAAAACTGAAGCAGCTTTTGTTGAGTGCCATGGTGAAAATTGAATATTATAAAACCCAAATCATCCAGATTAAACAAAATCATCTATTTCAGCCAGACCAGAAGTAATTCTGCCAGAGTATAAATGGCAATGAAAATTCTGAAAATGGGAAACCAAACCAAAAGAAAATCCAGTTCTGGAAAAATCTATGAGAAATTCAATAAGACTAATAAAAATGCTGGGTAGATAAAAGAAGTTGAAGATGTATTTAGTAAAAATGAAATGAAAGAACTTATATCAGCAGAAATGGTTAAAAATAGAGTAAAAAGGATTAAAAATTGGACATCTCCTGAAAATCATCAATTGCACGGCTTTTAGCTCAAATATCTGACTACATAGTTTACATCCAATTATAGCTAAATAGCTTAATGATGTATTGTATAAAGGAGAGATTGGGGACTGGTTAACAACTGGCAAAACTTATCTTATTCAAAAAGAGCTAGTGAAAGGGATACCACCAAAAATATAGGTCAATAACATACTTGCCTATAATACTTAAATTTCTCACAGGTAGATAACATCCAAGATTATTTGGAAGAAAACAACTCCTTCCAGTAGAACAGAAAAGAGATAAAAGAAAAAGCAGAAATGCAAAAATCCAGATAAAAGTGTTCAAAAATTGCAAAAGCGAAAAAATTTACATATGGTCTGGATTGACTATAAAAAATACATTACCAGATAGGTGGATCATCAAATGTCTGGAAACAACTGGTGTCAGTAAAATATGAGAAAATTTATAGAAAAATAATGATCTATTATTTATAACCATCATCTTCCATCATGATCCCACTTTCAGTGATTTTGAAGAAAACAAATTTTGGCTACAAAACAGCAACACCAAAAATTGCTAATGAAATATCACATGCTTTATATGAAGGATCTGAAATTTTATGGAAACTCAGAAATCAAATTCCAGTCATTGACAAACATTGTAAGAATTTTTAACACAGATATAAAATTTGGCCTAGAGTAGTGATAGTGATGGCTAATCTTTTTGTCCTTGTGTGCTGAAAGTGCGCGTGTGCGCGCCTGCCCACACTCATAATACAATGCGCTCACCCCATCCCTCTAAGTATGCACATGTGACCCCTGAGCCTTAGTTTGGGCCTAGTAGGTCTCCCTGAAGCCTCCTGGGACCAAAAATGGGGCGAAGGGGGCGCCCCCCCCCCCCCGTGCTCTCTCCCTGTGCATGCCCATGCTGTTACAGGAGTTATGTCAGCCTTGTATGCAGCTCTATTCCTCTCTTGCATTCATCTCCATTGTTCCATTGTGATGCATTTCCTGCCTCTCTAGAATTTAGCTCTCTCTGTTCCTGTGAGGCACTTCCTGTTCTTGTTGGATGTATATCGATGGCTTGTATAGTATTTCACAGAGACCCAAAAATCAGCTGGCTGGCTGCGCATGCTTGATGGAGCTCAGCTGGGGTTCGCGTGCTAGCAGAGAGGCCTCCATGTGCCACCTGTGGCATGCGTGCCATATGTTTGTCATCACGGGCCTAGAGAAATGATCTACAGTCGCAACAAACTGGGGTGAAATCATGAACAGTAACGGCACTGAAAGGCCAAATGACCAAACCACCGATGAAACCTACAAGTATCTGTGCATTTTACAGTTAGATAACATCAAATACATTTGTGCTAACGCGTGCAACCCTTCTGCACATGCGCAGAAGCATCCTGGCAGGGGCCTCCCACCGCTGCCACTACCAATTTGCTGAATCTGATCTGAACCAGGAGCAACCCACCTCTGAATAACACCCTAAGTTCTTGGGAAGAACGTGATGCATATGAAGGCCAACACCAGCTAAAGAACTGGCAGCTGTAATTTGACATTGTGATGAAGATGATGACGACAACAACAATAATATTGATAATCTTAGCATATTCGGGTCTTTTCCCATGTAAGATTGAGAGTATCTTGGCAACATTTCGACGAGGTCCCACTTGCCATCTTCAGGCTGGTGCCTTCAGCTTCGTGCTTGTGCAAGCAAAACGTGATCAGAGCTGCTGTATTTCTATAAATATTGGTGGGGTGTGTGGAGTGCTGGCTTTGTTGCTGTAAGTAGATTGGTTGGCTGCGTTGTAACATCTTGATTAGTTGATGGAGTTGATGTTTGCAGATTAGTTGGCTGTTTTGTAACATCCTGTGTGGGTGAGGTACTGGCTGTGTGCCTATTGTTCTTTTGTGTTGTAATGACCTGGGTAATGGGCTGTGTGATGACATCCTGAGCTCTATTGTACTGATATCCTGAGTCCTGTGCTACAACCTCCTGGGGGGTGTTGGCTGCGTTGTAACATCCTGAGCCTTTGCATTGTAACCTCCTGAGTTCTGTGATATAATGTCCTGAGCAGATGGCTGTGGTGTAACATCCCAGGCTTTGGTTTGGCTCCAAGTTTGCGGTCTGGCCATATGTTCATGGCGTGTGTCAGTTTGCTTTGTCTGGGAGTCGGAGGGGGGTGTAGCAGTTGGTGATGCCGCCATGGTTTGGCTTCTGGATGGTGGTTGCATTTGGTCTATGGGATGGGTTTGGGTTTGAGTCTGCTGAGGGTGATTGGTGGTTGCGTCCTGTGTTGTTCTGGGTCTGGTGTTGTTTTTCGTGGCTGGGACTCGTTTGTTGACTAGGGCTAGTTTCCAGATGTCTGGTAGGTGGGAGGTATCGTCGTCACATTTATTCATGTTGTGGGGGTGTTTCTCTAGTTCGATGGCTTCCATAATTATTCTTACTTTAATTAAGCCATTGAAATAGAGAAACACTCCCACAACATGAATAAACGTGATGATGCCTCCCACCTACCAGACATCTGGAAACTAACCCTAATCAACAATTTTTCATCCTCTGTGAAATTTGCTCAACTATATTTGGGACATATTCAAAAATAAGTTAACAAGAGAGCAGTGCTTTCACATATGACATTGCACAATCTCACATAAGGCACTGTAAATACAAATAAGAAGCATGTTGAAAGGCAGCATCTCAGTAGTGGGATATGACCGGTCCGCCCGCCCGCCCGCCCACCCACCCTCCTTACCGGTATTTGAGCTGTTCGGGGCTTCCGCACATGGAGCGTACACCGCCTGTGCAATGCTCCGAGCAGCTGGAGCGTTGTGGAGGCATTGTGGAGCATCGCGGGGGGGGGATAGGTACACTGTGCACCTGTGCTGCATGCGTTCATGTGGTGGATGCCTGGCCCCGTTGCACAGTACTGGTTGCAATGGATCCAGAACCTACTACTGGAGCATCTCAAGTGGAAGAGAAGAGATATATTTTTGGTAGCATTGTTTATTGTTAGAAATGAAATGGTTGCTACTTTATAGTTTATTGAAATACCGTATTTTTCAGAGTATAAGACGCACCGGAGTATAAGATGCACCAAGGTTTTGAAGAGTCAAATTAAAAAAAAAGTTTTTGCACTCTGCAAACCTCCCAAAAATGGCCCGTTTTTTGTGAAAACGGGCCCATTTTTTTTCAAAAAAAGGGCATGAATAGCCCTTAGGGGGCTTATAGAGTGTTCCTGGGGAGATGGGGGAGCCAAAAATGAGCAAAAAACGGCCCATTTTTTGTTAAAAAAAAATGGGGGGAGCATTAGAAAGCTTATAGAGTGCTCCTGGGGGCTGGGGGGGAATTGAGCAAAAACCGGCCCATTTTTTGCTCGTTTCTGCCCTCCCCAGCCCCCAGGAGCTCTCTGAAAGCCTCCTACAAGCTATGCATGTCCATTTTGGTGAAAGGGGTGGGGCAAAAAATGCTGCATTCAGAGTATAAGACGCACTCAGATTTTCAGCCTCTTTTTTGAGGGAAAAATGTCCGTCTTATACTCCGAAAAATACGGTAATAAGATCAAACCTTTGCATATGAGCTTGTGGGTCTCTTTTGAAATAAGCAATAATGTAATCTAAGGAATTGTTGTAGCTTTAGACGAGAAAATTAGTTTAATGTTACAGCTGTCTGATCCAGGCCTTGAAGACCAGAGCTTTTGTTCTTCAGAGGGAAAAAGGGGTATTTGGAATCAGAAAAATAAGGAAATATCTTTGTGAGAAACTTCACTTAAAAATTGTCATGTCACAGTGTCATATGAACAAATCCTTGGCACATTGAATAAACTGGTGATAATGTGGGATATCTGCCTGCTATAAAATGACAAAGGTTGAGATCAAATCCACAGACGACAACAACCTGGAATTAACAATGTGTATTTTGAGAAAAAAGAGACACCCCCCCAGGCAGATGGCATGAATATTAGTGTATGAAAATGACTACCACATTGAGAATTTCCCAGTGTATTTCTCCCTTGTTTTTGGCTTGCTTCTATAATTAATTTATGGAAAGTACCTAAATTGGGAATAAACACCATCTCACAAATCCCCTCTAATCTCTGCCTGTATTTCTGAAATGATACCCTTAAGGTATAGTATTCTAAAATGATTAAACTCTTTTCTTTTAGCTATTTTTTAAATAAAGCTTTTTAATTTTTAGAAACAGTTGTAGCAGATATTAATGGTCTGGACTGAACTCAGAACTATTTGAGATGCAATTTATGGTTGCCACTGCCAGGTGTCTGCCTTCTCACTACTTTAGTGCTTTTTAACCAGAGCTAAAGAGCAGATCCCTTGAAAAGAGATAAACGTCTTTCACAACTCTGTTTCTGCTCCCATTTAGGGCCTAGCTTGGTCATTTCTCTCTCGGAGTTGGTGCTGGAAGTTCTTTCCTTCTGGGGAAAATTTTTCAGCCATCTAACTAGCCTTCCTCCTTGACTCCTCTGCCTGAACAGTGCCTTCTATATTTTGCAGAGGACATAGATTTCTACCAACTGCTGTTCCTGGTTTTGTAGAAAGTTCCAATTTTCTGTCCAGTGTTGGAGACAAAACAATTATAAAGTGATATAAGGGTTAATTCCTGCAGGGGATCTGACATTGTTACCCTCCATCACTACTGTTGCTAAGTATCTCTAGACAAGGTGTGTATAACCAGTGGTGAACACTCTGACCAGAGTCAAAACAGGTTTGTATAAGGAAAACTAAATCAAATTGATTGTCGGAGAATAACAACCATTCATTGCAAGTGACTCTTGTACAAGAGATGCATGGATTGCTTACATCTCATTAGTTTCAGTAGTATAATGTAGGCTTCTGGTAGAATATACTTGTTATAATTAGGGAAATATTTAGCATCAAATTTGTCTGCAGTGTTCTTGGTGAAACAATGAAATATTTTATGGTACCTTCAAGCAATTCTGCTTCAAGATTTTTAGATGGAAGCCTCCCCAATGAACCGTCTGTCTGTCAGTAAATCTGTCTGTCTAATAGCGTACTTTCTTCTTGTCAATGTCACTATGGACATTGACTAGCCTTTTCTTTGTGTCCTTTCTGCAAAACCATCTAGATGGAGAGCCACATTAGCAAGTGGGGGAAGCTGTTTTGTCTCCTTTATCTTTTCCTCTGCTTACTTTGGAAGCGCAGGGGAACAAGCAAGGAGGATGCATAATTAAACCTGGCCATTCCAATATTAAGGGACACAGTGGCTCAGTGGCTAAGACGCTGAGCTTGTTGATCAGAAAGGTCAGTAGTTCGACGGTTTGAATCTCTAGTGCTGCGTAATGGAGCTCCAGTTACTTGTCCCAGCTTCTGTCAACCTAGCATGTACGTGCGTGTAAAAATGCAAGTAGAAAAACAGGGGCCACCTTTGGTGGGAAGGTAGCAGCGTTCTGTGTGCCTTCGGTGTTTAGTCATGTCAGCCACATGACTATGGAGACAGTGCTGGCTCTTTGGCTTTGAAATGGAGATGAGCACCGCCCTCTAGAGTCAGGAACGACTAGCGCATATGTGCAAGGGGAATTTGTACCTTTACCTTTTTATTAGCAGTGAGCCATTCCTAGGATGCAAGTTTAATCAATGCCTTTGGATCTAGCCTTTTCAATGAAGTAGTTATGCTGCCAGTTTGACCTTTTTAAGCACATTGTCATTTTATATGAGATTTCATGAGTTAATTGAAGAGGCTGCATATTATTGATGAGGCCACATAAATCATTCTTCGGGAACTATGTAGGTGTTTCTTGAGGAATAAAAAAACTGTAAGTGGGGTGTTTAGTCAAATGCCCATCTTGTCAATATTATGTGTTCCACAAAAGCTGGCTGGCTTGCTTGTCCAGCGGGGTGGGGGGAGAAGGAGAGGAGCGGGGCTCGGCTGGGTAGTAGAGAAAGCTGTGCCTTGCCTTTAGGCTCAGATGTTGCAAGCCGGGGCCTCAGGGAGCCGCCGCCACCAGGAGACCTAGCGACGCGCGCTGCTTAGAGCAAGGGAAAGCCGGTGCCTTGCGCTGTGTGGTGACCTTTCCCTCCCTTTGATGTCCCCCACCAGGACCACTCAGATGGGCTGAATGGAACCTCTGCCGGCGACCGCCTCCCCCAGCTCTCATCCCTCAACCAGGTGGCGGCATACTCCTCGGCTCCCCCTCTGTGCCACATGCCGGCCTTAGGCTTCCAGCCTCTTACTTCCCACCTCCGCGCCTTCACGATCTCCTCTCAGCCTGGGTCAGAGCTGCGCCGAGCCCCCCCTCCCCAGCTCAGAAATGGAGAGGGGGATTGAGGCTGTGAATAGGACCCTTCTCCTCCTTTCTGCTGCTGCCCGCCCGCCCGCCGCCGAATAATTCTTTCTCACCGAGCATGTCTGGCTGCTGTGGGGAAGACTGCTCCTACGAGATCCTCAGCTGGAGGACCAAATTTGTGGAGACCCAGCAAGCTCACTTGGGCACTCCATGCGGAGGCTGCTGCCATTGAGGTGTTCCTTCCGCACCCTCCGAAATAACCCGCCCAACATAAGCCTTCCTTCCTCGTGGCTCCTCTTGACCAACAAACGATTTCTTTTTCCACAGTCGCTCAACTTCAAACCTGCAAGGCATGATTTGCTGCTCCCAGATCAGGAGGCGGGAGAATCACGTGCCTCCTTTGCATATGGAATTTTTCACCTTTTAACCCTTGCTTAACTCTTAAAAGGCAAAAAATTCCTTATGCAAAGGAGGCCCATAGTTCTCTCGCCTCCCCCTACAGTTAACACTAAACAGACTCAAAGTCACTGTGACTTGGATTCTGGCAGCAACTACCTTGGCCTTTTTAATTATTTTAAAAATTCTTTCCTTTTCCTCATGAGATTGGTGAGGCCCCGCCTCCCCTGCCTCCAGTGACTGCATGTCCCTGGTTGGTAACCTGATCCTTCAGCAATTCCACAGGTGCACTCATTGCTACCATGATTCAATCCATTCACCTGGCTTCTGGTGATCCTTTTCTTTCCTCCCATCTTTCCCAACATTAGAACCTTTTTTAGTATCTTTTGCATATTGTGTCCAAAGTAAGATTGGACATTATTTGTATATTACCCAGTCAAACAAACAAATTTTGGCAAGCCAAGTGCCATGTATGGCATCCCACCACTAGTTATGGGAAACTGACCTGGCACCAATATACCAGGAACAAACTCCTCCTTTGGAAGGCCAAAGTTTGGTCATTTGGAACAAATACTAGGGAATTAGATACATTGTCTGGATTGATTTGTGCTTGCTAAAATATGACATAAAAATGATAGGGGAATAGTAAGGATTTCAATACAGTATCAAAAGATTTCAAATATAAATATATCAATTCTTATCATTTATAATTGAAATATTTTATATTGTTTGAAAAAGAATTATTACTCCCATTTCTCTCTTTCTAGCCCTCATAATTAAAACACTTTTGAGGATGAATCACTCCCTTAAGTAATAAGTAGTTTTACCCAATTAATTATACTATTAGTTAAATATGTATTTCTTTAAACATGCATATTCACCTAAGTATTTGCTTGAGCTACCAAATACATATTTAAATATGTATCATACATTTTAATGCATAATAATTATTTGTGAGAAAGCAGTAATCCTTTTGAGACAGAATTTGCTAGGGAACAGAAACATACACGGGCAATAGAGGTCTTGCTTCACCAGAAATATGGCTGCCACGTTGCATGCAGAAAACTGGAAATTTGCCATAATGGGGGACAGAGTAGATGTCCTTGTGCCACAAAATTCCATAATACAGTACACATATGCAGCATCTTGCAAAAATTCTTCATGCATATAAACTACCAAGTCAGTTAAAATAACCTCCATATTATGATTCATAATATGTGAAATACCAGGTGTTCAAACTCTTCTCTTTCTCAATTAGTACTCCAGGACTTCTTTCCTTAGCAGTAGACTGGATTAGACTCTTATAGTATGGGTATAGGGTTTCTAAAATTATTTATCTTCCTTTAGTGCCAACCATTCCAAATTTGCCTGAGATTTTGAGATGTCAAAAACCCCGTCAATAAATTCAAGTGATCCTGGAGAAGCTATCATTTTGATTAGCAAACTATTCACAAACTAAAAGGCTGTTTCACATTGTTTGTTAATGGATGAGTAACTAACTGTTCATGGTTAAGTCTGTATTACAAACAACCTTCTATTTTTCTGATTGCTCTTCTGTTACTTTAAGGAATTTCTTCTGTACTATTGTTGTTATTGTCATTGTTGTCATTTACACAGGCTTCTGCCACTTCACCTGTGCAAATGTTACATCAGTAAACTACATCTCACCATAGTGGGGAAGACTGCTTGACCAAGTAGGTTATCAGTGATCAGCCAGAGGGAGGGCTGTTTTCTATTAAAGTTACTCTAAACTACTGTTTTTAGTGTCTCACTTGGCAAAGAAGGAGAGGCTCTTAACCATAGTGATTGATACATGACTTGTACTCCGATGTACAGTAACCAGGGACATTAGGTTGGAAAAGGCTGTATCAATGGTTTTCCCCAAAAGGGGACCAATTCTTCAAGGGGGGGATGCCTTTTAAGTGCCATTATTTGAATTTACTTATACACCCTTTGTAATTGGATGAAAACAGGCGATGTAGTGGCTTAAGCTCTTGCTGATCCCCACAGGAAGTCTCCAAACCCTCTTCTAACAACCTCCAGGCAACTTCTGAAGCAGCCAGATCTGCTGCCACTAGCCACCTTCCTCCATAGAAATCCCATCAGCCACTAATTTACCATAGAAAAGGCAAAGGGCATTTCCTTTTCTTTAGCTGTCTGACCTTTTGGTGGGTAAGCACTGCTGGTCCATGAAGAATTCTACATCTTTCTTATAAATAGCAAGATAAGAGACCTACACAAAAGTTGAAAAGAAAAAGGAAAGGAAGAATAAGTGCTTTCTGAGTAAGTTGATCTTGGTCACTCTCATCTCAAGAACTATCCTTACCCACTTAACACAGGATCTCACTGAGACATATACCAGAAAAAGTTTACGCAGCCCAGATCACAGACTTCCTTTCCAAATTCACTCTTAGCTGGGTTGTGTCCTTAACTGTTTTTTAGCCAGCATCAGGGGGAAAAACTATAATCCTCCAAAAATGGCAAAATGGAGACTGCCCACTGAGAAGAGAACATCATCTTTGGTTCCTTAGCTTTTTTTCTTCCCACGTTTGGTGTGATTATGATTATCTCCTGAATGGTCAAGGTCAGATAATTTTCCTTTAAACTCTTTTAAACTCTAAACTCCTCTTGAAAAAGAATATCCCCACATGCGCAATGTCCTTCTCCATTCCTTGCCCACCCATTTTTTTGGTGGGTTGTCTTACAAGGGGACTCAGGCCTTCAAATTTGTTTGTGGCCCTGAGGGCTGAACACAAGGCCAGGTGGTAGGTCTCAGGGCAGTGTATGTGAACACACACACACACACAGCCTTCCCACCTTGATGCTGAAAAGAGGGCATGTGATGATTTAAATCCTCACAAGTGGGATTTGATGTTAATGAATGCATTTTCAACACAAAGGCTGCTGAATGAAATAATGAACTGGTGGAACCATTAACATTACTTATTTCTCTTGCATAGGGCAGATAATTTCTTTTGCATGTGACAGTTATTTTAAAATTAAGAAAAATTAGCCTTTCCAGTGGTTGAGCATAATGTTTTTAAAGGGACATGAGAGACTCTGATTTTAAGCTAGAAATCTAAATAACCAACGCACACAGCTTGCATTACCTTACCGAGATGTTTCATTCTACCACAATTTCTATCTTGCCTTTCCATCAAAGTCAGGATATAATACATGTTCTCACCTCCACTTAAATGCCAAAGATAGGTCAATCTGGAAAAGAATGAGAGGGGTTCATAAACCAACCTGGATCTCTCTGATTAACATTTAGATGCTTAAAACTAAAAGGCAGATGGAGATCTGTTGGATTATGATGGCACTATCCTTAGTGCTGAACAATTTCCTCTTGCCTCCAATATTTCTCAAACAGCAAATGGCAACACAAATGCCTCATTGTTTCACACATATGAATGCTTGTTTCCTATTCTGGCTAAACTATTTGGCCTCTGGACAAGATTATTTCCATATGGAACAGGATTGTTATCACTTAATAGAAAATAATTATCCGATGCAAATTGCCCCTTTGTCAAGTCTAGAAAGCAGCAAGCTTCGGAAAGGATTTTAGCTTAGTGCTTAGCTGACTGTTGAATTACATGTAACTTTCAGAGATAATGCTCAACTTCTATATATATGTATGTATGTATGTGTGTGTATGTGTGTGTGTGTGTGTGTGTGTATATATATATATGTATGTATGTATGTATGTATATATATATATATATATGTTTTTGTTTTTTTTATTTGTGCTGATAAATAAATAAAGGAAGACTAGTATAGATCTATTTCAAGCTATTTAGCTCTCATCAGCTAGCCATATCCTTACTGGGATTCGAACCTGTGCTCTATTGCCTTCATAAAAAAAAACAAAAAAAAAAAACACAAATATAACAAAGGCAACAGTAAAAATATTGGGTTTCTGTCTGGATGGACTCTTGTGACGAGCCTAATGACAGAGAGTGGAAGTGTGACCTTCCTCCCACACTTGGGCATACCAGGGGTTGTGACTTTAAGTATATACCTCCCACCCTGGCTGGCTGATAAAAGGAGTCGTTCTCTGTAGCTCAAATGGTTAACTCCCTGCCTGGGAAGGCAATAGAGCACAGGTTCGAATCCCAGTAAGGATATGGCTAGCTGATGAGAGCTAAATAGCTTGAAATAGATCTACACTAGTCTTCCTTTATTTATTTATCAGCACAAATAAAAAAAAAAAAACACAAATATAACAAAGGCAACAGTAAAAATATTGGGTTTCTGTCTGGATGGACTCTTGTGACGAGCCTAATGACAGAGAGTGGAAGTGTGACCTTCCTCCCACACTTGGGCATACCAGGGGTTGTGACTTTAAGTATATACCTCCCACCCTGGCTGGCTGATAAAAGGAGTCGTTCTCTGTAGCTCAAATGGTTAACTCCCTGCCTGGGAAGGCAATAGAGCACAGGTTCGAATCCCAGTAAGGATATGGCTAGCTGATGAGAGCTAAATAGCTTGAAATAGATCTACACTAGTCTTCCTTTATTTATTTATCAGCACAAATAAAAAAAAAAAAAAAAAAACACAAATATAACAAAGGCAACAGTAAAAATATTGGGTTTCTGTCTGGATGGACTCTTGTGACGAGCCTAATGACAGAGAGTGGAAGTGTGACCTTCCTCCCACACTTGGGCATACCAGGGGTTGTGACTTTAAGTATATATATATATATATATATATATATATATATATATATATATATATATATATATATATATATATATATATATATATATATATATATATATATATATATGAGATGAAAATATATATATATATATTTCTTGAGATGGAGGGGCACTATTGGAACATAAATGCAGAGAATCTTAGTCTTTTAAAAAAGTCGTGTGTTTTTAAAAGAGGACATGATCTGATACATTTCAGTTGAGATTCAATAATATCAGGACATCATCCCTATCCAAAGGTTGTAGTTCTTAATAAGCTCCTGGATTTCAAAAAATACATTGGTTCTTGCAAAGAGAGCTAACTAAATAGAGTATTTAATTCACCATTGTTGAGAATGGAAGAGATACATAAAAAAGGAGAGATTCTTGTCAGCTTTGCTGGTTCCCTGTAATATGAAAGGGAGTTTCATACTTTGGCTGAACTAATGTGGCATTTTTGGCAACTTCTGCACTGCAAACAATTGCAAATCCAAACCAACATGCATTAGTAAAATGCAACATTAACATGCAATAGTAATTCCTGCATTTTTGCCATTTAAATATGTTTCACTCTCTCAGAAATCTCACAACAGCTTCCCTGCAGGTAGCCCTCGAGTTACAACCACAGTTGGGACTGGAATTTTGATCACTAAGCAATGTGATCATTAAGTCATCATGTGACCAAACCCAATTTTAATTTTTACCACAGCCATTAAGTGAATCATCACTTTTAAGTGAATCACACGATTGTCAAGAGAATCTGTTTTTCCCCTCAATTGACTGCTTATCAGAAGCCAGCTGAGAAGCTCACAAATCATGATCACATGACTGCAAGACCCAGCAACCATTGTAAATATAAGCCATTTGCCAAGCACACACATTGGGATGACAGGACTACAAGGGTGGTGGGACAGCAGTAACTTTAAGGACGGTTTGTAAGTCACTTTTTCTGAGACCACTGTAACCTTGACCCATTGTTCAATAAACAGTCAAAGTTGAGGATTACTAGAAATAAAAATGGTGTCCATCCATGGAAGAACTCAGTACTTTCATGTTGGACTATGGCATCACCCACTTATTTCATAGAAAAGGAACAGCTGATCACAGATGCATGAACTCAGAAGTGTGTCAAATGAAGTTTGAAGTTTGAAGTTTTATTTTATTTATATGCCTCCCTATTCCCTAAAGGGACTCAGGGCGGCGAACAACTCAAACGGGAGGGGAACATACAAATACAAGACAGACATTTAAAATGGCCAACAACCACATCTGTCGAGAGGGGAAGGGAGCTCATCAACCCCAGGCCTGCCGACACAGCCAGGTTTTAACGGCTTTTCAGTGAGTGTCCGAATCTCCACGGGGAGTTCGTTCCAAAGGGACGGAGCTGCAACAGAGAAGGCCCTCCCCCGGGTCGTAGCCAGATGGCATTGGCTGGTGGATGGAACCCGGAGGAGGCCGACCCTGTGCGATCTAATGGGTCTTTGGGAGGTAATTGGCAGCAGGCGGTCTCTCAAATAAGAATTAGTTTAGTTTAGTTGAACACAACTCTACCAAACTTAGCCCTTTCAGCTCTTATCTGTAATATAAGTTCTTTATCAGTAAAAGATTGGTTTGTCTCAGATTCCAAATGTTTTTATGTTCCTTCATCAGAAAATAATTTGTCATTGTTGTCACTCATCTATGTTTACACAGCTGAGCCTTGATGTTCAAAACAAACCTTTCATATCTGAGGGTTTTTTAAATTTCTTTTTTGTTTTCTTTTGCACTTTGTAATTTTTTCTATTCTTTTTTCTTTCTTTATGATTTCAGTTTGTATTGTTTCTTAGCTTTATAAAACTCTTTAATAACATATTTTTTTAAAAAAGAAAGATAATGAAGAGAGGTTGTGATCATTGTAGTTATGGACTGTCATAGGATACACCTTTCGGCCCTTCCTTGTACTCTACATTTTAAAATCACCATAATTCTTTTAAAATGCATTATCTACTGCATGACTGAGGGACAGAGAATTTTTGCAATTTTTGTAACAGGGGGCACAGGTTTGGCTCCTTTTTCAAGAGGTAGCCTCATTCCAAAAGAAAAGGATTCCTCCTAGTTTCTTTAAATTTTAATTCATGGTGCATTGGATTTTATTTTGTATCTGCTATACATAAATGGCTTGCCCTTTCTTTTCCTCTCCACGTTTTAACCCGATAACTATACATTTGCAATAGCACCTTATAAAGTACCAAATATATATAAAACACTACTTTCATAAAATGTATTTTTCATGTCAACAAAGTTATGTAAATAATGAAAAGCACCCACAGGTAGCTGTAGCCTTGTAAAATGAAAGTAAAATAAGCACTATTGTGATTTACTTCATGGTAAATACATGGGGCATACTTTTTCAGTCAAATGATTTTCATCTGCCTTGAAGTAGAACTCTTCAAAATCTGAAAAAAACACAGTTTTTAACAAAATCATCTGGGAAACCTGGCACAGAAATCATATGATCCAACTGAAAAATAGCACCATATACAAAAGGTACAATGCTGAAAAGCATTTTTTAAAACAAAAACTTTATCCTGTCTTTATTATTTTTACAAATAACTCAAGGCAGCAAATATACCCAACACACATTTCTCCTATTTTCCTCACAACAGTAACCTTGTGAGATGGGCTGGACTGAAAGAAAGTGACAGGCCCAAAATCACCCAGCTGTTTTTTCACTGCTAAGACTGAACTTGAATTCATGTACTCCCGCTTTCTAGCCTAGTGCCTTAACCTCTAGTTAATGAAACTTAATATAAAAGATAATGCATTATATTATATTAATATAAAACATAAGGAAAGTTATGCTCAAAAAGCACATGTCTACACATAGATTCAGTTTCTCTGGGGTTTGTCTTATCCAACCTGAAATAGACTTCCAAATATATATATAGGAAGGGATTTTTCTGGCCTGAAAAAAACCCAAGTGTAATTTGCATTCCATCAAACTTTCTGGAATGCTACGGAAACTGTTGTTTTAGATGTGTTATTTTTAAAGATAGTTCTACATTAATCGTAATAGGTGCCTTATCTATTGTGCTAGTATAGGCTCTACAGTAATGATTATATGATAGCTAAGCTTGACACTTGCTATTAATCATTCCATGAAGTTTTCGTTGTGAATCTGGAGATGTTTTGTGAGGATCTGCCTCTGTCTATCTGTTTGTCTACAAAATTTATTGGACACCCATCTTACCTCACAATATCTCTAGGCAGCTTACAATCATAAAAAATGTACAAAGATAAAATCATAAATAAAATATTACACAGAGCCCGATACAACAGTCCAATTAAAAGGTGGAGAGGATGGGAATAGGATGGTGGTGGATGGGAGGATGTTGATAATAAACAAACAGATGTGAATTTTTCCTAAAGAATACACTGAAGTCAATAAAAAGAGATACCTTAATGATACTGGGGCTTTTTCCCCAAAAGGATCTGCTCACATTAAGCTCTGAGTTGGCTCATAGACCGGATAAGGAACCTTGGGAGTGAATACGTAGTACACAAATATGCTGAATTAGAGAACAAACTGTTCTGAAAAGTTTCAAACTAAATATCACAGAGATTTTATGCTGTTATGGCTTCGCTGTTCTTGAGGGTAGAGTTAAGGCATTTCTTATGTCAAAAGATTATGCCCTTGTGAGAATGAAGCAGTTCAAATTACTGAGTTTATTCTTCTGCATGTTCCATCCATGCAACCATCTAGCAATACCTCTTACCATTTTTTTCCCTGGCTAATTAGAGAAATCTTATGTGCACTATCTCTCATTCAGTATGATTATTATAGCCACATTCTCTGCAACACAAAATAAAAATCACCAGTGACTAACATCTGAATACATTTTATTTATTTTTGTCTCTCATTCCTACACAGACGTGGAAGTCTTCCTGCAAAAAAGATGTGGAAGTTTTTTTGGAATAGAATGAAACAATTATATCACAGAGGGTCAGAGTAGTGTGTGGACGTATGCTAATAGGAAAGTCGGGAAATCATGCAAACATAGCTTTGGGGAAAGTCGGGAAATCATGCAAACATAGCTTTGGGGATTCTTCTCAGGGCTTAAAAATAGCTCTGCTGAAGGATATATGTTTGGGAATTGTGTGTGTGTGTGTGTGTGTGTGTGTTCAAATGGAGCAGCTGGCAGAATCCCAAGCCAGTGCCCAGTTGCCTCTCTCAGAATACATTGGAGGAAATTCTCTGGAATATTTATCTCCACAATCTCCAATCAGATCTGGGTTATTTTTGAATGCAGTGTTTCTTCTTTTGCCATCTCCAAACATGTCAAACTTATTCCCATTCAATTCAACCTTTACAGTTATTCCACTGACAGATGGGCAGAGTCCTCATTCTTTACCTAATTTATTTACAACATTCCGTTTGATTGGAACTAATGGAATTGAATATAGGAAAATTAATGTAAAATTGAGGAGTGTAAGATATTATGTAATATATACATAGAACAAAGTTAAATTATTAACGGAAGGAATTTCTTGAGCTAGTCAGGAAAGAGGTTTATATTTCACATTTACAATATCAATATTTGTTAAGCATATATTTAGCTGTTAAAATGTCTTACCCAAATGTCCCAGGTTAATTCAAATATTTGCAGGGAGTGGAAGCCTTTTTTTTCCTGATCCAAATGTTTAATATCCTCACTAGATTCTCTGAAGCAAAGAAATGGTCTGAATTTGATGGAAGTATGATTTTGATTACTACTTTGTAAGTAGTAATCAAAATTGGAAATATTATCGTTTGTTTAAAATTCAAATCTATTCTATTCATATTCTATTAATATGAAAGAGAAAAATATCTTAAGTACCTCAGTTCTTGAAATTATAAATGTGACATTCATGTATGAGTGTATCCCTTTATTTATTTATCAGCACAAATACAACACAAATGTAACAAAGGCAACAGTAAAAATATTGGGTTTCTGTCGTGATGGTCTCTTGTGACGAGCCGATAGACAGATAATGGAAGCAGTTAGCTTCCTCCCATAATTGGAGCATACCAGGGGTTGTGACACTAAATATATACCTACCTCCTTGGCTTCAGCTGATAAGGAGGAGGACCTGTGGCTTAATGGTTAAGACATCTGCCTAAGATGTAATACAATATATATATTGTATGTATATATATATATATATATATATATATATATATATATATATATATATATATATATATATATATATATATATATGTATTTAGTGTCACAACCCCTGGTATGCCCAAATATGGGAGAAAGCCTACTGCTTCCTATCTCTGTCTATCAGCTCATCACAAGAGACCATCCAGACAGAAACCCAATATTTTTACTGTTGCCTTTGTTACATTTGTGTTGCATTTGTGCTGATAAATAAGCAGTAGGCTTCCTCCCATATTTGGGCATACCAGGGTTTGTGACACTAAATACATACCTATTTCCCTGGCTCAGCTGATGAAGGAGGAGAACCTTGTGGCTTAGTGGTTAACACAACTGCCTAATATGTAATACAGCCCAGGTTCGAATCCCAGTAAGGGTATGGCTAGCTGATGAGAGCTAAATAGTTTGAAATAGATCTATACTAGTCTTCCTTTATTTATTTATCAGCACAAATGCAACATATATATATATATGTTGCATTTGTACAATGTATTTGTATATTTGTTATATACAAATATAACAAAGGCAACAGTAAAAATATTGGGTTTCTGTCGTGATGGACTCTTGTGACGAGCCGATTGACAGAGAATGGAAGCAGTTAGCTTCCTCCCATAATTGGGGCATACCAGGGGTTGTGACTTTAAATAAATAAATAAATATATATATATATATATATATATATATATATATATATATATATATATATATATATATATATATATATATATATATATATATATATATATATATGCATTTAGTGTCACAAACCCTGGTATGCTCAAAATGGGAGGAGGCAAATAGATCTATACTAGTCTCCCTTTATTTATTTATCAGCACAAATGCAATATATATATATTAGAATTACAAATGGTTGTTGGAAAAAGAGAGCATATGAATATAAGGTATGTTACAGATTTCTAGATTTATTTTTATTACTTGTAAATATACTATGGCTATGAAAGATCGAAGTACTGGATAAAGCACTTTTCAGTTTTAAAGGTAGACATTGAAAAGGTTAATAGATGCTAACCATATTTTATCAAAACATCAGATCCACTGACCATTATTTAATCTACAAATAAACATGAGAACATGCATAAACATACACATATGCCCCCAAATACCCACACACATGTACTATTTTCAAAGACATTTCCTGAAGCTTTTAATGAAAGAATTTTCCTAAAGCAAACTTAATTCCTTTTAAGGTCCAGCATTTATATTATTATGTTAAAAGCTCGGGGTTACGTTGATCTATTGTTAAAAGTTTAGTAATTAAAAGTAAAAATTAAAAGACGGAATGAAAATCCACAGTGCATAGAAAATCCAACTGGTATTCAATAGAACTTTTTTTAAGAGACAGATTTAGGCTTGCGGTTGCTCAGCCACGGGGGTAAGTTTGCTGCCTTAAGCTTAGAATCAGTGTAAGCATTAAAGAACAGGATAAAAACTGTATTTTTAGGTAACCGTCAAGCCATTTACAGAATAATTAGGAAGTTGAATTATTGGGGATGGTGTTTGAGGTGGTGAAAGACCTAATTAACATTGCTTAAAGAAACAACCCTGCACTTGTCCGCTTGAGCTTCAAAAACACATACATTAATTTAAACTAGCCTGAATTAAAGGTCATCAGATCTTTTTATTTTTAATATTCCTACTGCTATATGTGATTACAATGATGTTATGGACATACTTTGGGAGTTTATATTTGTATGCTTTTAACCAGACTTACAAAATGGGATGTGTGTCATGAAGTGTTATCCATGATTCGAGTAAATTGTAATAAACGTGCCTTCTGCCCAGCATCTCAATGACTCCTCTCATGTATCTCTGCATCCATATAGACACTCTAACACAGGGCTGTTAAATTCAAGGCCCAGGGGCTGGATCCGGCCCGCCAGGTGCTTAGATCTGATCCACAGGAACATCTTGGAAACAGCCCATTTTCGCTGGCATTCTCAGGCCACCACAAACACCCCTGACATGAGTGATGTATAGCTGGCCACCCCCATCTCCCAGCCTCCTGAAATCCAACACAATGCTGATGCAGCCCCAATGAAATCGAGTTTGATACTCCTGCTATAACAGCTCTCTATATCAAATCTTTTTAAATGTAGAAATAAGAGTTACAAACTCTTATTCTTAGTTTAGAATTTAGATTTTCATAGGGAAATTGTTCTTGCAGGGGAAGAGAAGATAACCATACAGAGCTTACAAAAATGTGTATGTGTTTGTGTGAGATTCTTAAAAATCCAGGATAACACATTAACTTCAGAGAGAATTATGACAAGAAGCAGCTTTTTAAATGAGAGTTAGGGTGGACAGCTACAGTTTAGAATGGCCTATTGTTCCTAATCCTAATAACAGTGGCTAGTGATCCTAAAACAAATTGGGCAGTTTGGGAATGCTTGGAGGTTTGTCTGGTCTTGAGCAGGATAAAGTCCATGAGATCTTCAAGTCTGAGACCTGGAAGAAGACTCACTGAAATGAAAAAGCATCATGGAACCTAACATGTGAATGCAATTGGCAATGGGGCTGTATTAGACGGAGAAAGACGATCAAAGGTATATCTGTCCAATGCTCATCAGCTAGTTCCAGGCCAGCTGCTGATTGCCCTAGTTGTGTCGGCTGGTTAATGACCGCAATAAAGTTATTTGTATTTGCTCCAATTGTGAGACATGGAAAACGACCATTAAATTCGGTAATCCCTTCTTAAAAATCTAAACAGGAATTCTAGTATTTAGGAAGATGAGGGACATATACAGCTAGGCACAAATATGTATTAAGCATATATCATAACTAAGATTGTATTTAGGGTTGTTGAGGCTAAACATTTGAGGACAAAGTGGGGGGGGGAATGCTCATTTTTGGACTTTTGCATCAGACTTTGCCAGGTTTTCAGTTGGGATTGGAGACCTGCCCGCAAAAGAATGCAAACCAATTTGTAAAACTTGGAGTTGGGAAACTGATGCTGTGGGGTCTTGGTGATCTCTGAGTATGCTTGTTTTCTTGCAAATGTTTCATTACCCAATTAGATATCATCATCAATGCAGTGATACTACTTGGCTGGTCTTTTAGAGCTTGGCTAAAATTGCCTCTTGCTATCTTTCAAATGAATTTAAAGCAGGAAGCAAATGGGAAGGAATGCCCCCCCCCCACACACACACCATAGTTTGAAAAATTTCCCCCTGCAAAACCTCCTCCTTCCTACTTCAGCAGCAGGCTTTTTTATTTTTTCCAACAAGTGTTAGGAAGATATTGAGACTTTAGAAAGTGTGCACAGAAGAGCAAGAAAGATGATTAGGCTACTAGGGTCTAAAATGTATGAAGAGCGGTTGCAGGAACTGGGTTTGTCTAGTTTAATGAAAAGGACTAAGGGTGATAGCAGTGTTCCAATATCTAAGAGGCTGCCACAAAGAGGAAGGGGTCAGCCTATTCTCCAAAGCACTTGAAAGCAGAACAAGAAGCGATGGATGGAAATTAATCAAGGAGAGATCCAACTTAGAATTAAGGAGGAATTTTCTGACAGTGAGAACAATTACTCAGCGAAATAGCTTACCTCCAGAAGTTATAGGTGCTCAAGCACTGGAGATTTTAAATAAGAGATTGGACTGTTAAAAAAATATACAAAAGGGGCAGCCTGTCTATCCTTCTGGCCTTCTATTCGGAAAAGAAAGCAGGACCACTGGGAGTGGAGGAGAGACAAATCAACAAAAGGCTGAGCTTGAAAGTGAGCTAGAACAGAACCAGGGTGGTGATGGAAAAAATATCTCACCCCTAAATGTATTTGCACTTCAAATAGTCACTCATGCCCTCGTCACATCAAGACTGGATTACTGTAACGCGCTCTACATGGGGCTGCCCCTGAAGAGTGTTCGAAGACTACAGTTGGTCCAGAACGCAGCCGCGCAAGCGATATGGGGTGTATCTAGATACACCCATGTTACACCTATCCTCCACGAGCTGCACTGGCTCCCCATTGGTTTCCGGACGCGCTTCAAGGTGCTAGTCGTTACTTTTAAAGCCGTATACATGGTTTAGGACCTGGCTACCTGAGAGACCGCCTCCTGCCACTTACCTCCCAACGACCAACAAGATCGCACAGGTTGGGCCTCCTCCGGGTGCTGTCAACCAGACAATGCCGGTTAGCGGCTTCTCAGGGGAGGCCCTTCTGTTGCTGCGCCAGCCCTGTGGAACGATCTACCCGCAGAGATCCAGACCCTCACCACTCTCCTGGCCTTCCGTAAAGCCGTCAAGACCTGGTTGTTCCGGCAGGCCTGGGGCTGCTGATTGATATCCAGCCCCGCTTAGATGTAATGGATGATGTGGAATTTTTAATATTGTATTTTTATTCTTAATTTTAATTGTTTCTTTGTCTTGCTGTGAGCCGCCCAGAGTCCCGATGGGAATGGGCGGCATACAAATTTTATTAAACTTGGAAACTATTTAGGAAGCAACTGAGGGTGCTGCCAACTGCTCTTATTCTAGGCTCCCATCCCCTCTTTTGGTCACAGATCCAGAAGAGAATACCCAATTTCCCCAAAAATAAGCAGCAGCTATGAGGTGACCATGCTCGCTGCCTCCTGCATCTCAAAAATAATAAGACCTCCCGAAAATAAAGCCAAGCACTTTGTGGGTCAAAAGAAAACAAGACCCTGTTCCCCCAAAATAAGACCCTGTCTTATTTTCAGGGAAACACAGTATATGCTTCCCAGGATATAGGAAGATAGATAAATGAACACAAGAAAGCAAAACATATGCTGTACTTATACAATATGCTACTCCGTAATACAGAAGAAAATGCTTACGACTGCTCAGGCTGCCATTGATAATAGGACTGAAAAGAATTCTAGATGCCATGCTCTACCTGTTTCTTCTCTTTTGCTATACTTGCAGTTTAGACTCCCTCAGTCAGATCTTGAGTGCAATGCTTTTTCCAGAGATAAGAAGTAGCCTCAGACAGTTTCAAGGTAAAGACTAAGAGAGTTTTAAAAACACAAATGTATTCATACCCATTTCTAATGTGTTGGTGGGATTCAATATTGATTTGAATAGATAAAAATAGATAATGACAGAAAAAAGACATGTATAGGATTATTGTAATATTTTTATTAGAATCGTAGTGTCCTATATTCAGTTTATGATCCAATTCATCATCCTACCTTAATGGTATCACTTCTTTGCATTCAACTGGATTTCCCTTCATTCTGTTCTGCATGTTGCTATTCTTTTTTCATTACTGAGTGGTATAATGCTGTCCTGCCAATATTTATGCTCAGCTGAATTATTTTTCAAGCATTAATTGCAAAGCTGAATCCTTTCATCTACAATTCCTGAATTTCACTTCCACCTTGCAAAAGAGAACATTTACATTAATATTAATGCAAGAGCGTCTTTCTTTTGTAAATTTCCTATGGTGTACTTACAACTGCAATTTTGTTTATATACCAAGTCCTATTAACTCAAGACTGTAGCGTGGATAAGTTACTCATTAGTTGCTCCGGGCAATAAGTACTAAGGATGTAGGAGATGATCAGGTTGAGTCCAAGAGTGGAGTCAAGCGCGTAATAAGTCTGAAGTCCCTTCAGGCCCACGAGAGATCTAAGTCCACCCCCATTCTCATCTACTGCCAATTTGCCTTGATCTTTAGTAGTTCAGATTCTTGTAGTGAGCTAGCATGGATTAAATTTGTACTCATTTGAACAATTTTGGTCCGTGGTTTCTTGTGCCTGACATGTTCTGTTATCATCATATCTTGATGTACTTGTTATTTTAACATGCTAAAAAAAAAACCAGACACAATATAAAAATAACATTTTAATGTTTAATAATCAACCCCGTATGTAAAATACATCTTTTTACATAGCAATTAACAAGAGTGGAAAAAAAGCAGTATGTTTGGGAAGCTCAAGTCCCACCGTAGGTCAGATGAAATTGACAGAATTAAAGAAAGAAGATGAAACACTTGATTTTGAACACACACAAAAAAGGGGGCATCAAAATGGTTACTTTCCCTTTAGATATTGCAATGTTTTTCAGACGTAAATTTTGAATTAAAATTCAAAGTACAAAAATAGCTCATTTTAATAAAATGAGTTATAAAATAATTCATTTCTCAGAAACATGAAAAAGCCGTACGTGGTTATATACTTTAAAAATTGGGCTTCAATGCAGCTTACGCTTTCTCACTTGAACAAAGACTGACCTGGCCTGGCAAGTCGAATTATAGTGCTAAGTCTATGACAAATTTGAGGATAATCCTATCTAAGAATGTGGGATAAGATGGCCACATCCTGAAACACTCTGTGGGGAAAATAAATTAGGAAGCAAATAATATTTATCATACAACATCCTTTCTTAAATTCATTCCGTACATTTTTCAAAACAAATCAGCAGAGGAAACATGATACTGCTAGACCAGGGGTCCCCAAACTTGGCAACTTTAAGACGTGTGGACGTGTGGACTTCAACTCCCAGAATTCTCCAGCCAGCAATTCTCCACCCGTCTTAAAGTTGCCAAGTTTGAGGACCTCTGCGCTAGACCTAAACACAAATCATCTGCCCTTTCCTCTTTTTGTCCCTCCTATTAAACAGGTGAAATGCCATTTGTTTTTGTATCCATACCTAGGTCACCTGTCAATTTGTCTACTTTTCCTTCAAAATTTGCGTGCAAACAAACTATATGCATTAAGCAGAAGTATTTTGAGACACAGATGTATGAAGAGTGTATGCAACTGAGGAAATGCATTTTTTTTTAAAAAAAATGCTTTTGTTTTGTCACTCCCAACCCCTTTTCTCTATAGTCCATCCAATGCAGTAATTGTAAAAACATTTATCAAATAATGTACCTCTAATGCATAAATAACATTGTCATTATAAACCAAGATGATCTCTCCTTGTGGAATGGTTACCTATGCACTCTCTGTGCTGTGATAGCCCAGTGTACATTTCGTGGAAGAAATAAAGCACCACCTCAGATCAAGCTGGCTTTCGGTGTCCTTTTCTTTTTCTTCTGTTTGATAAGAAATAAACTTTCATCCCTGGGGCAACTATTTTTTGTGTGGCTCCTCTGCTTTTTCTTTCTCTTCCACTTTTTTCCTGACTCCACAGAAACTTGGTGATTTTCAGTTTTGCCCTCTGCCAAAAAGCCAACACTTTGATGATGAGGAGTTTTCCTTCTGCACCTCTTATGTGCATTCACATGGCCACCTCTAGGAAAGCACTCTTCTATCGTATAGTTGTTCTGAACTTCCTTCTTACGCTTCCTTTCTCTGGCTAGATCTGCAAGAGACTTTTTCATTAGGTTCTTATGATGTCCCCTCTTGCCATGTTCCTTCCAAACTTCCCTCTTTTTCTTACGTTTGTGCTCTTCTTGAACATAATCTGTATGTGGTCTTTTGGGGGACTTTGGTAGAAAACCAGCTTCCTGAAGTTCTGCAAAATAAAAACACTTGATGATACGTCACTTAAATACGGAACACTGTACTTGTTTACCCCCTAATTAGAAAAATCGATATATATCCTGTTTGCAATTAAATAAATGTAATAAAATAAACTCCTGCATATCTATCAATTTTACAGGTAATTTGTAAAAAGAACACCGAGCAGCACAGTGATAATGGATCAAGCCAGCTAAAACTGATGTAGTAACCATGGAAATTCCAGTCCATAACGTCTAGTGACTGGGTTTCTAGTATTGGGATAATGTCAGCGTTCCAAGTATCATGTAGAATTAAATCAGAGTCCAAAGCAAAACGATACTTAAAGTTCCAATTTAATAGATCAGACATCTTGGTATTATGCTATGAAATCCCAATACTGGAAATTACATCAGAATCCCACCCACTGAAAAGTTCATGATCTTGTTCCCACACCTATAATCCATCACATGGTCAAATCTTCTTCTTCCATGCTAGCACCCACGCCCAGCTGTGGTCAGGTGCAAAGGTGTGGAGACAAAAGATGACCTTGAGCTTCTAGGAAGGAATTTTTTATTTTGAAAACAACACATTCTACCCCTTGCTATCCCCCCCCCCCCTTAATGAGAGTGTGGCAAGCCAAAGATTCTTAAAGGAACTGCTGCAGGCCTGACATAGTGGATACCAAGATGGGGGCTATTTTGCTAAACCTATATGTTTGAACACAGAGTGTGAAACCTCAAATCAAATATCTGATACCAAAATTGGATAAATCTTCCAATAAAGTAATTAGAAATTAGAATAACTTTGAAATCAAACAAACAGATATTTTAAGCAAAAAGTTGGACAAATTTAACTTTATTTTGGAAAGTCATGCGAGACAATCCTGAGAGGAGTCTACCTACAAACAAGCTAAAAAAAATTCCTTGCAAATCCTTGACTTATTGAGGAGCTGAAGTAGCTGAAGCAAGAGATACCAGTAAGTACTGCCTCAGACCCCTCACAAGTCTGACTGGATGATGTAACTGGCCAGATGGTATTTGAGTCTACTACCCTGTTTCCCTGAAAATAAGACCTATCCTGGAAATAAGGCCTAGCATGTTTTGTACATGTGTGTCTAATATAAGCCCTATCCCCCAAAAATAAGTCCTACTTAAAAGCCTGCGCAGCTGGCCGCACACCCATTTCAAGTTTGACATCACTGCTGTAATGCATTCACCTTCGGGGTGCTCTTGAAGAAATTTTGGAATCAACAGCTTGTGAAGATACATATAACCTGGTACACGTAGGTGTCCCTGCTTCCTCAAGAGCTGAGCTGGTTGCCAGTGTGCTTCCAGATGCAATTCAAGATGCTGGATGTCGTCATTAAGGTCCCAAATAGCTCTGGTCTAACTATCTAAGGGACTGTCTTCACTTGTATTCATCTGTTTGTCCACCTAACTCAACCAGGATCGATTCCCACAATCATATGATCTATTCTTACAAGATTGCCACTGGAAGGGTGCTTTTCTGATAGCTATCGCCACATTTTGGAATTTGGTCAGCTCTAATTCTAATGTCAATCTATGTTTTGGTACATTGAGGGGGGTTTCCTCTCAAACGTTTTTGTTAATGTTCAAGTTTTTATTTTTTGAGATTGTTAGCCACCTAGAACATCGAGATCAGATAGTACACACAGGAAATATTGTTTCTTTTAGAGAAGAGGTTAAAGAGGTAAAGA
This sequence comes from Thamnophis sirtalis, assembly GCF_051295495.1. Taxonomy (NCBI): domain Eukaryota; kingdom Metazoa; phylum Chordata; class Lepidosauria; order Squamata; family Natricidae; genus Thamnophis; species Thamnophis sirtalis. Next base: position 101,344,904 of record NW_028261385.1, on the reverse strand, counting down.
ACTGGAGCTTGCAGTTCAGTCTTCTGACCTTCCGGAAATGCTGAGCACTTGTTGCAAAATCTGTTTGATGTTTGTTTGTTTGCATTTTTAATGGGTCTATGTTAAGATTTTTTTGGTGCAAATGGAAACATTTGGCATTCTGACCTCTGAAACTCTTCCATTTCCATCCTTAAAATTCTCACAAAACAGCTCCAGGTTATGCTGTCAAAATTTGGAAGAAAAATGTCTGAGGTTTCCACTGACTTTGAAGGATTTAAAAAGTAGAAATAAAGACAGACATTAGTTAGAAGCAACTTATTCTCATTCCAGCTTTCTTTATTTTTTAAAAATTGTGCCACTAAACCTTGACTATTTGTCATTAAATTTTTGCATGATTGTGGGTTAATGGGGGTGCTGCAGGTGGGGATGCTGGAGACCACATGAAGCCTTTTGGCCAGGGCTAACCATCTTAATCTAGATTAGGTTAAAAGAGGCAGTAAACATGATAGTGAACTGATAAGAATTTTTAAAACAATAACAAAAATAAAACTACTAAATATATATTATACCTTGCACTTTTTTCTTTGCTCTCTGGAGTCTCCTCTTGATGTCATATTCATTGTCATAGTAATAGATAAAGGGGAAAGTAGGAAATGTCCCTCCAAACATTCGCTTCTCTGAGCATTCCTGCAAATCATATTTTAATATTATTGTCATATCTCTGGTTAATGCAAATTCAAAAGAAAGAAATGAAATTGACCCAACAGCTTTTCAATTGGTAGTAAAGCAATCTGTTTTCTTTAATAATGCATATTGAACCCTGCGGTTTGTCCCAAAAGAAGAGGGGCAAGATTATATAGAACAGTGATGGCTAATCTTTTTTGGATCGTGTGCCAAAAGGGGGGATGTACATGGGCGTGCCCACACCCATAATGCTATGTGCGTGACTCCAGCACACATGTGCGTGTGACAGCCCCTCCCCTGCTTTTGATATGCTTTTTTCACCCTCCCCAGGCTCCAGAAGCTTTCTAGGAGCCTGGGGAGAGCGAAAACAGCCCCCTGTTTTCCTGGAGGCCCTCTGGAGGCTTCCCTGAAGCCTCTGGAGGGTGAAAAATGGCCCTACGGACAACCCAGAAAATCGGGAATGGTCACTTCCGATTTGCCCATAATGCCATTTTTCGCCTTCCAGAGGCTTCTCTGAAGACTCCAGAGGGCAAAAAAACAGCTGTATGAGCAAACCCTAAACTTCCGGGTTGCCCATATGGCTGTTTTTTGCCCTCTGGAGGCTGCAGGGAAGCCTCTGGAGGGAAAAACGGCAAAAAAGAAGGCTGAAATCAGCTGCCCAGCAGGCGCATGGTGCTGGAGATGACAGGGCAACACCTGCCGTACCCTAACAAATGGTTCTGTGTGCCACCTGTGGCACGTGTGCCATAGGTTCGCCATCACGGATATAGAATATTGTTGCAAATTTAAAGTGCTTGAAATATCACTACAAATTTAAGGAGCAAGCTGCTGAATATAACTACAGATTAATCTAGTTTCATTTTGCCTATAAATTCATATAGTCTTCAAGTTACAACTATTTTTTTTGCTAAACGTTAAACTATTTGTTTGGCAAAGTTAAAATGGCACTGAAAAACGTGACTTATGTCCAATCCTTACACTTACAAACACCGCAGCATCCCTACAGACATGTGTTCAAAATTTGGTTGCTTAGCAACTGGCATGCAGCATTGCCATTTGCAACCTTCCCAGATAGAACCTACAAGTAAAGTCTATGCAGCAGCTGAATTTACTTAATGACTGTGATTCATTTGACAACAGCAGTGATTCGCTTAACCACAATGGCACAAAAGGTCACAATATTGAGTGTGATTTACTTAACAACTGCATGCCCTAGCAATGCAAATTCTGGTTCCAGTTATGATCTTAAGTTGAGAATTACCTGTATTCATTTATTGGAAAGCCTCAAAACAAAATCAACCATATGTCAAATGTGAGCTGCATTTCAGATAGCTCTATAATGAATGGCAAAAAGTTCTTACTTTCTTCCCATATAGCATCATCAATAGAGATATTATGCTTCCTTTAGGATGAAGCCTTAGGGAGCCTTAACAGTTATGTTCAAGTTGGTACTGTATAGCAATAACATTCCTAAACTCTCTTTCTTGCCTATGAGAAAAATGTTCAAACTTGGAACAAGTCCAAAGACAGAGTTAAATTTTCTATAATACAATGACTCCTTCCTATGATCTTACTTGCTTTTGACTTGAACAGAACAAAGGAAAATTTCCAAACCACATCTTGTTCTATCTACAACTATTGCTATAGTAAGGTATTCCACTTGTCTTCTAGGTTCCAGAATTCAAATATTCAGGATGAAAGTAAGAACTCACTTTAATCAAGAAATCCAGGCATCTTACTTACTTATTTTATTAAATTTATATGCAGTTCATCTCACTTTAGTCTGGTAGCATTATCTTTCATCTAAAGACCACAATTTTAGAGCAGCAGATAGAAAAATCACAATGAATAAAAACTTTTGCTTTTGTAAGAAATAATGGTTTAATAGTATTGGGGCATTATTTATTTATTTAACAATATTTGCACAAGAATCCTTGTAATCACAAGGATTCTGGGCAGTGCAAGTAAGCAAAATTAAAATGTTACAGAATATTTTTTTAATCCAATAAATAATTGCATCACAATCATATTATTGACCAAAGACTTGTGAGAATAAAAAGGTCTTTCTAAATGAATGAAAAGTGGAGTCAACAATTACACCATACTTCAGAATTTGAGGATAATACTGAAAAGGCCTGTACATATACCAAGCAATCAATCAGAAAACCATGCCCTAATGAAGGAACAATCAAGGAGAAAACCGCAACCTCACCAATACTGGCAAGGCAAGCTATTGTACAGTGAAGTATGAGCTCTCAAGCTCATAATGAGTTGCTGTATAAAATGAGGGCTACAACAAGGGAGCAAACTTCACACTCAGCAGCAATGATGATGTTACCTAAAAAGCAAACAACCAAGTTCAGAGAGTACCAAGGACCCCACAATTCAACCCTGAGCTACTTATATTTTCCTCTATTGGATTTTGTGTCTCTCCTTCTACATCCTTACAGCCTCCATGCCTTACAGTGTTTCAAGATTTCTGTAGCATTTTTAGTCAGCCTGTCGCTCTCTCTCTCACACAGAGACAAAAGGAGAGGGGGGGACAATTGTCTATCATACATATGCTGATGACATCTCACTCTAAACCAACAAATTTATAAATTTATAAATTCCCAATTTATAAATTTGATTTGAAACAACTGGTTATTTAATGTAACTGAAGAGATCGCCTGCCAATTCACACGCAATATATCTTGAATAAAACTTTGTTCTGAAACTTCTAAAGTATATGGAATTTCTTGGCTGAAGTGCAGCTCTCTGCATACCACACATGACTAGGTGCAGCTTTCCCTAAATCCCCTCCATGCCTGAAACCAATATAGTGAATTCTAAGAGAAATATTGAGGTCACCCAGAACAAAAGAAGGTAGGAGGGAGGGTTGAGTGAACTCATAGATAACTACTCAAAAAACTTCAGTTACAGATAAGTAATCAGTTCTTCACTGTGGTCTCTGTGATCATACACTCATGGGTGAATAGCTGGCCTATTATCTAAAGGGGCTTAGTGCTCATAAGGTACAATACAAAAGACTGCAGCTCTAAAAGCTACATCCTTTTGCGAATGAAAATCCAGATGATAATGCTAGATACAGATAAGAAGTTGTCCTACATAAGGAGAATCTAATGTAGAGGAGATGCAGATGGAATCCCAGCTCTTGCAAAGTAACCAAAGAAAAGGGCACTTTTGGTTGCTGATCTTATAACAAAATCTGATGGCTGCAACAATCGATTTTGAAAAATCCACAATGTTTGGGACGGACCCCCAAAAACTAAAAACATATACTGATCTCAATGAAAGTGAAAAGCAAACAAAAAGCAAAGGGAATGACTTCTGGGTTACTATTTGGAAAAGGGGTGTACAGTTATGTCCTGATCTCAAAAGAACACAGGCCCAAAATTTTCGGTGAGACATTTTTATAAGCTTGAGAAGATTCCGAGTGAGCTCTGCTCAGACACATAACCCATGTATGTGAATCACAATAAAGAGTAGTTTCAGGGAAGAAATAAAGACATCTCAGTGGTTATTTTCCATTTACTTCAACCAACTGCTTTCTAGTGATTTCATGCATAGCTATTAAATAAGGATAAATAATCTTTGATTGCTGTGGAGTGTACTCCTCCAAAGTTTCTGGAGATGCTGTAACGACAGATATTCCAAGAAGATGGCCTTTCCCTTAGTAGCTTGACAGTAAAGCCCTAGTGGATAAAAAAGTAGAGGCCTCTAAAAATAGCCACTCCTACTTGTTTTAACATGGAGCCATTGAATAATAATCTGAATAGTGTATGACATGCACTTCCCAGACCTGTCTCTTCTAAGTCAACTGCCACTATTGCCACATGCTTTGTATTTTTAAATACTCTGGAGATTTTCCTTAGCACCACAGGTAAAACACACAGGATAGAAATCTCAGGCTCTCATCAACACACCTGAGAAAAGTTGTATCTGACTGACAGCTTGGAATACGAATGCCAGGCAGAGCTACAAAGTCTCTGCTTTGTTCTCTTCTTTTGGGGTCCTGCAATTTGCAGATGAGGACACAAATGTGACTAGTAAGATTTAACTAACATTGGGATGAGCCCTCCAGTTTAGATTCTTGCATGCACACATTTTAGAGGAAAAAGATTATCAGCATCATTCACTCGATTGCTAATCCTGTAGGTTTTTTTTCAGCTCCCAGTTTTCCAGAACAATATGACTTAGTAGCTTCTTTTTTTACTTCTACTGATGCTAATAGTTGCAGATTCCTAAACTAATGTATTCATTATGTTTTATAGACTTGCCACTGACTGCAGTAAAGAATATGAATGAATGAATAAAGATGGATGAATGGATGGATGGATAGATTTTTTAATCCCTGAGGATTGTGATAATGTCTATAACACAAGATGCAATGTCTTAATAATTTCTTACTCCTAATATTCAAAGAAGAATTGAAAAATGCAAGACCTGTTCCTGCTATGAAGCTGCTGAAAACAGTGATCTTTTTGGAGACCTGTACATCTGTTTGGAGACCTGTTCTTGCTTCAGAACACATGATGTCAAAGGCAGATATCTACCCACCATTGAATCCGGATGATTTAATTAATATACTGTTCTTAAGATAGTATCTGTACTGTATGTACATTTGTGTACTAAAAAAAAAACTATGTGTTAAGTATTTACTGAAAAGATATCTTTATGTGATCAATAGACATTGAAAATGATTTGGTAGTTCTTAATCAATCAAATTTATACTTATTGCTGCTGAAATATAGATGACAAAAACTGATATTCTCCAATATTTAAGGGCCTTCCGATATGATAATGCTATTTATTTAGAGCTGTTATAGCCAACGTCTTTGTGCAATCTTCTATGTTTTGGATTTAAACTGCATGAACATTTTAATAACACTGATTTGTGAATCCCAATATTATTGATTCAGTTATTTTCTTACAACAGTTATTTAAATCTGTCTACTTCAACCCTACATCAAACTTTATATGTTTTGGGCTTAAATTACATGAAGGATGATTGGGAATACATAAATTTTGTTTTTTCTAGATCATCTGCAGAATTTTTTAGTAAGTATGGGGTATGCAATTTGTTATATAGTAGTTGAGAAACAAATATGGACCTTATCATAAAGGAAAGTAACCCAGCAAATATTTATTGTTTATTCATAACATTAAGAGACTTACAAATCCATAGTGCCCTTTATCTCCACAGTTGTAACAGTATACTGAAGAAGGTTGCATAGAATAAGAGTCAGCCGTCTTGATTGGTCCTGGTCTAGTCTGAAACAAAAAAATTGGCAGGTATATAAAACTGTAACTTATCAAAATTCCAATTAAAATGAACTAAATTAAAACAATATAGTTTCACCATCCAATCAATAGCAGTGGAATTATATCTGTTACTAATTGGAAAAAATGTATTGCAGTTGTACATACATTATACATTACATTATATACATTAACTTAAAAGTGAAAGCAGAATTGTGGGATAAAATATGTGTATGGATTTAAAGATAGTATATAAACTCTTAACATGATATCCAACATGACCATCATAGGAGTACAAATCTACTTGTTGACAGCATGTGTGCAAGCTTAAATGTTGTTTTAACATACATATGTAGACATACATACATACATACATACATACATACATACATACCGCTGGCGGCGTCCTTGTGCACGCGTGCAGTGCACGCATGCGTAATAGCGTCTGTGCGATGCTCCAGCTGCTCCTGGAGGATCGCGCAGGCGCTGTATGCGTCTTGCGCATGCGTGGAAGCGCAGAACTCGTCAAAACTGGGTAAGGAGTGCGGGCGGGCGGGTGGACCCTTCGCCGTTCCCGGAAGTTACTTACTTCCGGGTTCGCCGACCAACCGGTTCGCAGGGACCGCCGCAAACCGGTTGAAACCCACCCCTGATACATACATACATACATATCAGCAGCAATAGCACTTACACTTGCTACTGGTATATATATATCACTTAACAGTGCTTTACAGCTCTCTCTAAATGGTTTACAATGTCAATATATTGCCTCCAACAATCTGGGTCCTCATTTTACTGACTTCAGAAGGATGGAAGGCTGAGTCAACCTTGAACTGGTGAGGATCAAATGGCTGGCATCGGCAGAATTAACCTGCAATACTTCATTCTAATCACTGCACTACCACAACTCTTATCTATATCTCTATATATCTGTACACACACACACACACACACACACACACACACACACACGGAGGGAGGGAGGGAGGGAGGGAGGGAGAGATAGCAAGCAAAATATGAGAAAAATAGAGAGCTAATTTGGTTTGACAGCTGGGTGACTTTAGCCATTTTCTCTTAGCCCAGCTACTTCACAGGGCTGTGGTTGTGGAGAAAACAGGATGAGGAAGGAATATAAGATATTCAATCTACAAAACATACAGAACCATAGCATAACATTTGAGTGTAAAAATGTATTCCTCTTAGATTCTTATTTTATAAATTGCCACAAGACCAAAGTATGATATTACAATGCTCTGGTTCAGGATGAACAAGCCTCATTGCATGAACATCTAAGACTCAATTGCTGTCAACATTTGCTTTCATTTTGTGGGGGCAAGACTTTCCACTGGTCAGGATTTTCTAAAGTTTCTTCAAAAGAGCAAATATCAATTCAAAATATATGTGGAATGAGAATTTAGACTGTCTCAAAAACGATATCCAGATTTCAGCAATTATCCAAAATTGAAAACTCATGAGCAAATAGTTGTTAATTTGATTGGTATTTTTGGTTTAATTCTAATGAAAATATTTTTCTTTATAAAGTTTAAACATTCTATTACTATATGCGTAGTAGTTTCTGTGTTTGTATGTTTTAGAAATCATTAGTTTTACTTACAACCATATTTGGGGCTAGACTTTCTGTTGATAGGCAAGGCAGATGTCAAGTGACTTACACCTACTTTTATGACCTTCTTTTCCAGAGTTAAACAAATCACTATACTTATTAAATGAATCATGTAGGTTTTAAGGCTTCCCCTACTGACTCTGCTTGTAGGAAGCAAGCTGGAAAAGTTGCACAAAGCACCAGGACATGGCAATCTTTGTAAATCATATGGCTGGTTGCCAAGCACTCAAATTTTGATTGCATGAGCATAACTGCAAGGACTGGAGGTAAGTTACTTTTTTTTAGTGCTGCTATAAATCTGAATGGTTGCTAAACAAATTGTTGTAAGTCGAGCACTCCCTGTATTCATGGGAGATATCACAGATATTAATTTATTTTAAGGCACTGCAAAGTTTGAGAACGCCTGCTCCAAGTATCTAAATCTAGATTTAAGGCACTGATGAATTCTTGCCCTTACCTCCTTCAAACATGGCAAGGAATACCACTTCTAGCAATTTGGGAAAGCTGACAGTCAAGGAGAAGAGCACTACCTACAGAAAGGTTGAACTTTGTGGTATAAAAAGCCTTTAAAAACATCTTCATTAAAACATGTTCACTGCACAATAGAAACTGAAGAAAGAAAACTTGGGTTTAGCTAACACGGCTTAAAGTGAATAAATAAATAAATCACTAGAGTATTTTATGGTTTTTTCCAGTTGCAACGTATGGCTGTGAAAGTTGGACCATAAGAAAGGCTGAGCACCGAAGAATTGAGGCCTTTGAACTATGGTGCTGGAGAAGACTCCTGCGAGTCCCTTGGGCTGCAAGGTGATCAAACTGGTCAGTCGTAGAGGAGATCAACCTTGACTGCTCTTTAGAAGGCCAGATCCTGAAGATAAAACTCAAATACTTTGGCCACCAAATGAGAAGAAAGGACTCACTGCAGAAGAGCCTAATGCTGAGAAAGACTGAGGGCAAATCCTGGTATGAATATATCCTAAAAATGATCTCAATCATACAATTAAAAACCTATCATTTAATATCCATTCCTTAACAATTAACATCAAGATTTGTGGAATCTATTTTTGAATGTAATAATCACCATATTTGAACTGTTTGAATAGACTCCCAGAGTTGCTTATTATAATTAACTGATAATAATGACCGGTGAAATCACTTCCACCAAATATTAGTTTGGCACCCAATAGTGCAGAATACATGAGAACAAAAAGGTTTTTATGAGAACATTATGAAAAGTAGGTTTTTTTCCATTTCAAATCTCACAAAAATCCTCAAGGAGTTTTGGGCTGCAAAGAAGGATGTGTGTCTTTATGACCTCAAAAAATGTCTGTGGGACACTTCCTTTTGTTTATTTAATTGAAAAGGTCAGATTTAAGGAGACAAATTAAACTGAATACTTGCCATTCAGTTTAACTATGCATTACCTCCCTACAGCTGTCCAAAAGTCTAAAGAGGAAAAAAGAACCGCATAATATGTTGTCAAGCTCACTATATTCTAATTATTTCAGGTTTTAAAAAGCATTTAAGGTTTCTGATCTAATAGGTAGAAAATGATAGCAGCAGCTCTGCTATGGGATTTTTTTTGTTAAAAACATTTAAATAATCTATATTTTGTAGAGTGATATTTTGAAGATTACTTCACTATCAATATATAGAAGTAATAACCCAGTAGATAGCATTACCTATAAAAGGTCCATCCCATCTGCTATTCTTCCTGAAAGCTTTTCATGCACCAGTAAACTCAGTAAATATCAGAAGATAAAGCATAAGCCTACCACGCCACGGATTTACTCCTAATGTCTCCTCAAAGTGCAGCCCCGATGCAACGATTACAAATGATTTTCTTCTAATGTCATTTTACATAACCCTTTTTTCTGCATGAGTAGTTAGTGCAGAATGAGTGAATGAATGAATGAATGCCATTAAAACAGTTAATCATTATCTGGGACACTGGCCTTCTTCCCTTCTCTGCAAGGAATCTCCATGACAAAGGCCAAGAGATCAAAATGCCAGGGCTGCCTTGCTGGCCTATTTCTAACAGTAATTTTTTATGCAAATAGCCCTGCTGGGCAGCTCCCTTGGTGACCTTGAGATGCCCTTATCTTAAACTGACTTTGATCCAATAAGGCCTTTTTATGAAGCTCATTACTTCTCAAGATATGTATCTGATTTAAATTTCACTAATTAAAAGATATTATTTATTCCTGGGGTTGCCCCCCTCCCCCCCCGTACTATCTTACAGCTACATATGTGGACAAAAGGCAGGGTGGAATTATAGTACGGTGCAAAATGGACAATTTCTTTTTTTTTTTTTTTTTCAAATTTCAGTTGTGAGAAATCAATCTGTGGTTTTATTTATCTTATTTGCATTTTGCTTTCTCTCTGGATTCCTAAATATTATTTAGATATTCCCATTAAAGATTTTTTTTTTAACTAGATTCATAAATATCTACTTTGGAACAGCAGTGCTGGAGTTCCTTGTACTCCTACAGTATTCATTGAAAGAACACAGTTTTGATTGCTTTTTAAAAACTATGCTACACTGCACTGCACAACACAAGGATCAGTGAGTTTGCTTTGTGAAGTTTTCAGTATCCCCACTGTTTGTGGCTTCCAAAAACTCCTAACTTACTGCCCTACAATATGTACAGTATATTGCAAATATTACAAGATAAAGACATATACTTTTTAAAATATAAAAACCTAAAACTTACTCCAAAATTTATCCCACCACATCGGTATAAATGCAGTTCTACTCACTACGCTACCTTCAGCTCTTCAAAAAGTATTAAGAACAGTCTCCCACCCATCCACCCCGGGTGTTCCTAATGTTTTGCCATAGAAACTTGTGCAAACCTTGGTATGTTGCCAATCTCCAGGAGATTGTGAGCACTAGTCATGTGTTAGGCATGAAAGCAGGTTGGGTGAGCCAATCACCCACGTGTGACAAGCCAGTAAGTAAACTCCGGTTACCAACAATGGATCCACACTTGCCGATTAAAAAAAATGCACTTGTGGAAAAACACTAGGAAGACTAATTCGCCATGGCCAACTCGTCACAGCCAACTTGCAGCAGGACAAAAGTTACACTAATATCAATGAAATGGTGGCATAGAATCATTAAAGGAAGGATGCAAAATGAGAGATAGAATGAAGTGTGAATGACAAAAATTAAAATATTTATTTATTTTTAATTATTAAATTTAATTGTTACATTGTCCTGCAGTGAGTTGGCCATGGGGAGTTCGTTGCACTGAGTTGGCCGTGGCCAGTTGGACACAGCTAGTTGGCTGCACCTACAGAAACTCCAAACTGAGTAAGAAAATTAAACATAGCCAAACTCTTGCAAGACCACACATCTTACAAGAAATAAATATGGTACTCTTCTCTTTCTTCTCCTAAAAAAGTGACTAATCTCTGTTACAGAGTACTAGCATTACTTACTATTATTCTTGGGAAATTTTGAAAAGTCCATGTATTTTGTAAGTCAGCTGAGATGCAAAATATGAAGTCAATACTATATTAGATTGTCCAATCTAAAGATAAGCTATTAAAAGCTATAACCCTGACTGTTCTCCTTTAGTTGCATTCTGCAAAAAATAAAGCTCCTATGTTAGAGGTTTGTTGTCCTGAGCAACAATAACTGGCAACCATCTTAATGTACTAAGGCAGTGGTTCTCAACCTGTAGTCTGTGGATCCCTGGAGTCCAGGGGGGTCTGTGAAGACTTGAAGAAATGTTATGATCTTGAGTTGTCTTGGTGGTCCATGGTCATAGTCCATGGCCACAAAAGATATTTAAAGGGAGTCCGTGGTAAAGAAAAAGTTGAGAACCATTGTACTAAAGAATTATCTTGGAAAACACAAGAACAGTGGTAGAAACTCACATACCTAGAAACAGAACGATTAATTTTCTCTATTCCAGGGCTAGATAATTTTTAAAATTTCTCTAGAGAAGAGCACCTGAAGAAATTACCCAACCAGGAAAATCCATTATGAGAATAATAGTATTTAAACAATGCAGGGAAAATGAAATATATATAACCAAGGAATATTCTGAAACAGTCTCCCTTGCATCATGTGTTCTAAAGGAGTTAAAACAAGGTATTAGGATGATCAAGCAGTCACCCGAGGACATCCCAGACTGTCACACTTTAATTCTTATTAGGGTTTAATTCAGGCTACATTCCTGGATCAGAAATTCTGGGAGTTGAAGTCAACAGGCTGTAAAGGGGCCATAGCTGTTCACCTCTGGTCTACTTGGTACAGTTATGTAGAACTCTAATTGGCTTAATTGGATTTCCCCTGAAACTTTATTATCATTGGGGTTTGATAAAGCCAAACTAATTATTAAATATTTAGTTTACGAATGTCAATGGACTTGGCTAAATTATCAGATACCATCTAACCTGGAGGTGATTGTTCTTGTTTTCATTTTATTTTTATCCTACTGGCCAAATTCCTTATCCTTACCCATCTAAACAATGAAGCAACACATAATTTTTAAGTTGGCCTGCCTCATATTATGCCATCAGCAATCTTAGAGAGTATATACTGTAATAATCCTGTGGGAGATAAGATTTTCCCCTAGAGGTACAAAAGATATTAAAACTGAATCATGTTGCATTGCACAGATCACACCATCACAGAATTTGCACTATGCACTAACATCAGTCCATTTCAAACTAAACGATGATTTGTATTTGACAGATATTGACTGAGCTGTTGTTACACCCAATATTGCCACATTTTGAGCTAAAGCTTGTAATCTTTGCCAAATAAATATTCAGGAACTGATTTAGTGATAAACCAAGTAGGCCCAGAGCTTTATGCTGTTCACTTCTACTTTTGCATGATTGTTCTTATTCTGGATTGGCCAAAAGACTGCAACAGTGATGCTGAATATCTCTCTCAGGGACATTCTTAAAAAGAACAGAATGGAATTGAATTGACTAAGGCTGGAAGGAATCTTAGAGGTCTTCTAGTCCAGCCCCCTGCTCAAGAAGGAGATCTTATACAATTTCAGACAAGGGGCTGTCCAGTCTTTTCTTGAAAACCTCCAGTGATGTAGCACCCACAACTTCTGAAGGCAAGTTTTTCCACTGGTTAATTGTCCTCACTGTTAGCAAGTTTCTCCTTAATTCCAAGTTGCATCTCTCCTTGATTAGTTTCCATCCATTGTTTCTTGTATTGCCCTCTGATACTTTGGAAAATAAGTTGTCTCCCTCTTCTTTGTGGCAGCCCCTCAAATACTGGAATACTGATACTGATATCATGTCCGTCCGTCCGTCCGTCCGTCCCCAGTCCTCCTTTTCTCCAGACTAGTCAAACCCAAATCCTGCAACCATTCTTCATATGTTTTAGTCTCCAGGTCTTTAATCATCTTAGTTGCTCTTCTGTGCACTTTTTCCAAAGTCTCAACATCTTTTTTGTAGTGTGCTGACCAAAACTGGATGAAATATTCCAGGTGTGGTCTTACTAAGGTTTTATAAAGTGGTAATAATAATCACATGATTTTGATTCTATGCCTCTGTTTATACAACCAAGGATTGTATTCGCTTTTTTTGGCTGCTGCCACACACTGCTGGCTCATGTTTAAGTGATCATCCACTAGGACTTCAAGATCCCTCTCATAGTTATTGTTTTTGAGTCGGTTTTGCCTAATCTGTACCTTTGGTTTTGCCTAGGTGAAAACCTTGCTTTTCTCCAAATTAAATTTCATTTTGTTGCATAGGGCCCATTATTCAAGTCTCTCAAGGTCTTTTTGGATCCTGAGCTGGTCTTCTGAGCTGTTGGCTATTCCTGCCAGCTTAGTGTCATCTGCAAATCTGATGAGTTCCTCTTCTAATCCCTAAGTTATTTATGAAGATATTGAAGAGTACTATGCCTAAGACAAAACCTTGTGCTACCCCATTGCTTACTTCTCTCCATAGGGGTGGGTTGCTGCCAGCATTACTGCTGGTTCACTTCGTGTGCACTTCGCCCACACACACCCACTATGCATTGCTTGTGCATGCTCAGTTGGCTGTAAATTGTTTTCTGCATGCGCAGAACATAATAAAAAGACTAAAATATATGCCGGTAACGACATAGGCGACTGGGGAACTGGTTCGGGGTGTGGTCAGCCTGCTGTCTCTACCGGTTTAGCAACCCAATCCCAATTTCCACTACCGGTTCGCCCGGACTGGTGCAAACAAGTAGCAACCCACCTCTGTCTCTCCATGTGGATGTAGTATCATTAAGGAGTACTTGCTGAATATGGTTTGTCAGCCAGTTACAAATCCATCTGGTGATGATGCTATCTATCTCACATTTTTCTATCTTACCAAGAAGTAGTTTCTGTTCTACTTTGTCGAATACCTTATTGGAATCTAAGTATATTACTTTCCACAGCATTTTGCTAGATGTTCACAGATCTATTTTTTAATTATCTTTTAAATAGAATAGATATTCTACACATACTCCAGAAAGGAGCTACTCACAAGCCTGCAAGACCCAGAGGGGCTGTGCATGTTGGAAGTATAGTACTAGGAGCCGAGGAAAGAAGATTAGGCTTGCAGTCTCAATCATAGCCTTTAATAGACAATGATCAAACCGCACTTTCTAATTTTGGATTATTATTCCTTAAAAGCTAAAAGAGATCTTTAGAGCAGCATTTCAATTGGACCATCTGGTAAATGTTCCTATGACCCACAGTGTGACTAACAGAGAGAGAAAAAAGGAATACTACAAGAATTTAAACATTAGCTTAGAGCAAAAAGCAAATTTTTATATTATAAAAGTTTTTAAACAAAAGGAACACTTGTATTTTATGGACTTTGTTTATATCTACTTCCTTTGAATGAATGAATTAAATAATATATACCCTCATGAAAGAGGGCACCAAGATTGAAAAAAATATAGAAATACTGACCATGAAGGAATGGATTGTGAAGATGACAGAACTTGCTGTTAGGGTTAGGGTTAAACTTGTCCGATGAGGGAAGGAATAATAACCATTTTTACAAAATCTTGGAAACCTTTTAAGGACTTTTTGTTGAAAATGGATAAAACTGAACTGATAATGTAAGGATTTACTCATTAAAAATACCATATTTTTTATGGGAAGAAGGGAACCATGATATATAATTTTGAAAGTAGAAATGGTAATAATTATGTTTATAACTCTTGTAAGGAAGAGCAGAAGTCACTTCTTTAGCTAGTTTTTTTCTTTCTTTTTCCTTAACTTTTACTGCTTCTCACTTTTTCTTTTAATTTTTCATATCTTTTTCTTTTTTATAATTCTTTTTATTTCTATAGTTTTTAACTCTATAAAACCCTTTTCTCAATAATTATATATGCGGTTTGTGAGTATGTTGTTAAACATGTCATACACTCCAGAGATTCCCTTTCTATTAAATAATTCTTTACTTGGGCATATATTTTTAAAAAAAACATATGTATTATATACATAATAGAGCAGAATGGCCCCTCTGATGCTGCTTTTTTTTTTTAAAGTAAAAATCAAGTGGTAGCCTCATCAGAGCTTATGGAACTTTAATAAACACCTGTTGAGGAAATGTGAGGTTTAACCATCTTAATTTCAGACAAGAGTATTTAAAATACTGGTGGTTAAACTAATTTAATATAGACTATATTATTTTAATATTGAAATCCAAAAAAAAACCTCTCAATTTTTTCTCCTGCAAATTATATTCATAATGTCAACTTTGATCGGAAAATGGAACATGGTAATAATTCTATTTAATTGTGATTCCCAGCAGGATAGATTACAGAGCAAAATATTTAAATATGTATATCTAAATGTCAGAGTGAAATCTATTTCTATGGCCTCTCCCAATTTTTTACTGTGGTAAATTTTGATTTGGCAGAATTTCTAACTGGAATTCCAAATGTAAAATTCGGAAATAAAATAAATGAAAAAAATATTTCTCACCCATATCATACAAATATTAGATCTTAAAAGTCTTCTAATTCATAATCAATTCTTACAGTGAAATGTTATGTAATTTGTATTTATAAGTCAGGCTCTAGAACACTATCCATCCACCCACCCACCCACCCACCCACCCATCCATCCGTAAACACTTCTATATTGCTAATCTTAAATCTTAATGATAAAACGAAACAAAACTTTATTTTTCCCTAAAGAGCATGCCACCAATTCAATGTTGCATAGCTATTTCATGTGGAATGAAAGAATTATTTAAACAAGGCGGGACATTACAATTTCAATCATTTCTTATGGAACTGCGAACTTTTTTTCTATTTTAAATAGTAAGTCAAGTAGCTGAGGTATCCGCCTTAATCCTTAGAGATGACCTGTACCCCCAAACTAAACGTTCACATTTATGACAGCAACATAAATGCTCTTCTAAATTAATGTGCAACATTAAGTGAAATCATTTCCTGGAAAGATGCAGGTATCTATCTATATTTTATTTTGCCATCTTAAACATATCTGGGTCTTTATGACCTTATTAAAAAATGTATTTCCCCCTCTTAAAAAAAAACATTCCTAGAGCAAATGGACTGCATAAATAAGCAATGTGCTATGAGGCTTCAGACTAGCCGATAAACCCTTTCAATTTTCATGCCAGCTTCTTCTTTTGTAATTCAAATCTGGCTGGAAACTGGCAGTTCTGAAAACTGAAACAAGCACTGCCACAAATACCTTGTAATGCTATCGACCTTGTCTGCCCATGCAGTGAGAAAGGGGGATGCATATGTGTCTGCAGTCATCCAGATAACACAACTCATTTTTTGGGGGTGGGTGGGTGGGAGGGTGGATAACAGAAACCCAGTCCAGACTGTGTACCAAAAGCAAAGTCACTACCAAGCAAAGAGGAGAGGAAGTCTCTTCAAAATACATACATTTTTTTAAAAAAAAAGAAATATACACGGGGGCTCAGCCGCTGCTTTCATTACCAATTTTAATTTAGCTCCTCCAGTTTGCCAACCAGATAAACTCCGGTGCTGGTTTTTTTTTAATCTATTTGCCACATTTTATGTTCAAGATTATAGTAATATGGGGAAGAAGGAAAAATCACTTTTAGAGGAAATAAAGAAACAGATCCGCTTATCAGCATCCATCAGAAAGTTCATTAATCAGCCGGGCTTTGTGCCCCCTAAATTGAAAGGTTAAATAATCCTCTCAGGAATATTTCTAGGCACCACTTGCAATTGTCAGTGTGGAGCTGCCATTCACAACACTCTGGATCAGTGACAGAGCGTTTTGCCAATGTTTGGACCTCAAACAATGATGGACAAATGGCCTGGCTCACAAAGAACCCTTTTTAACTAAGAGGATGGAAAAAATGGACTATGAGCTTTGATGTTGATTGGAAATATGGATGAGAGAAAGGAAAGACAGGTTTATGAAGGAAACTAACATCCTTTATATAGGAACACAAGTTCAATTGTAATTGTAATTGTAATTATATTTAGAATCTTCCTAAAATATTAGTATTTATGCTCACACACACTTATAAATTAGCTGCACAAATGTTCCTACAATGCCTTGAAAAGTGACAGATGAACATGATGAAAATATTTGGCTATAATGTACTGAGCAGTTAGGCAAATCCCAAGTACATTTCTAGTTTTTGACACCTTGCACTTAGCCATATTTTTATTATGCAGGAAATGACAAAAATAACCCATAATATGAAAAGCATTTGCATTTTTTAATAAAAGGGAACTGTGTGTTAACATATTTGTTCACAGTTAGGGAAAAATAACCGAATGAAAGTAACAGGTGCAAAAAATTAAAATTGATTTTTTTTTTTACATTTCTGTGTTTTATTCTTAAAAATAGCCCTCTTATGGCATAATTAAAGTCATCCAATCCATGTTATGTTACACTTAGGCTGTACTATTCAATATAGGTAACTTATATAATAAATATAAATAATTTCAAAGCAGATCTAATCCACAAAAGGAAATATGGTGGATATTCCATATGCCAATCTACTCAGCAATTCTATAAAGGCAAGTCTATAATTAATAATCCTGATAAATATGTCTTCTTTGTAAACCCACATTAAGTGTGCCTATAATTTTAACCACCTCGCCTTTAATCACATCAAGAGATGCAGCAGAATATGGGATGGATTTTCTTTCTTGGTTGTATTAGTAGGTTCAAGTAGAAGAATAGAATGCTCCATTACTGTTTCATAAGAAACAAAATAAATGTCATATTCAAAAATTTGCCACCATAGTCTCACCCAACACAAAGCCAGGCTTTTGGTCTTGGAAGACTTCAATATCCTTTGAATACTAAAATAAATAGAAATATTCCACTTGCTTTGTTAGGAGTAAATTGGAATTTCATAAATATAAAGCAAGCACAAGATTCTTTCAAAGAGAAAGAGACATTTGTTCAAGATAAGTGGCAAATTTATTCTACCTCATATGGATAGAAAAATAGTGACCCATGGTGACTCACTTTGTATGGCCAAAAAATTGTAATGATTTAGAGTAGAGCCTTATCTATCTACATTGTCTATCTCTCTCGACCCATCCAGCTGTGACTATCTATGATTATTTTTCTATTATTTTACTTCTGTTCTATTTACACTGCTTCATTTTCTTTTTTTATTATTGTAAGCCACTTAAGAGTAGCCCCATGCCGTGATAGTTGGCAAATAAATTTAACAAATAAACAAATAAATATATAAGGAAAACCACCTGATAATCTAATAGCACTAGCTAAATGCTTATCTGGTCTAACATCTTGTTTCTCTCAGAAGTCAACTAATATGAAGCCTAAAATCATGAAATGAGCCCATATTGAATAAAATGGATCTATATATCTTTGTATCAATACACACAATATTTAAAATTAGAAATAAATAAATTTCAAAAAATTGGAATACATAATACTATAAACTATTTCTAAAAAATAATCAATGTTTTCCATCAGAATCAAAGCAGGCATTTCTGTAAGAATGACAGTATTGAAAACATATTTTTGAAAGCTACCAAATGAAAGTATTTTCTGACTTTCCAAAAGTAATCATTAAGAGTTAATCATCTAATTCAGGAAGAAGCAACATAGATCAGAAATTATATAAATAGTGGAATATATCAAGGCAAACTACTGAACACTGATTCAGCATAGAAAAAAAAATAGAGGACATAGAGTTACGAGACTATAAATTTTTAATGACTGCTTGGGAAGCAATCCATAAATCTGAAGTAAACTTAAAAGTAGAATTGGCATATAGCAATGACAACAGTCTTTCATTTCATTAAGAAGAACACCAGATTAATACACCTGAAAAACACCAGGTAAATAGTAATAAACTATTTTCACAATCATTCCCTCTTCAATGTGCCAATTAACAAAAGAATTAATACATCAGACAGAATTGAGAATATTTCCTATCTTTTTCATCTCCAATCCTTCCAAAAGGCGCTTAGGCTATGAAGTTAAGTGAGTTGTGCCATCAGATAAGTTTTACTGTTAAGTGGGAATTGCTGTTTGCAACTCAGGCATTTATTAATTGCACTTTTTAAATTATTGCTTTAACCCAGAATCACTGCCTCTACCCAGACAGCCCTACATACATAAATTGTATGAAGAAACAAACAAACATACACACACACACAAATAGATGTAGTTTGATAAGCACAATATCTGTCAGTGGCCTTCACACCAATTAAGACATGGAACTTGTATAACATGCTGGACACAGGAAGTCTAGTGTAATTGGGCAGAATGGGCAGTCTCTGGGTCAATTTGTAAATCCAGAAAGTATGCCTTTACTGAAACATGTGTGTCCTCTAGAATGATACTCCCCTCCTCCCTCCCAAAGTCCAGATGTCTCCTATGACATTCAGGAAACTATTAAAGACGTGGCTACTTTCTCCCAGGTCTGGAACAGAGTGAAAGTTGATACCCGATGAATAGATTTGATGATTATTTATTATCTATATATATATTAGGACCATACATGATTCTTTATTGTTTTGTATTTCATATTTTTAATTGCAAGTAGCCCAGAGAGGTTGGGAGTCAGGTGGCCCATAACTGTACAGCCAGACAATTAGCCAATCAGTGCTATTTTCCCACCAGAACTGCAAAACAAAAACAAAAACACATTTCACTATTACTGATCCTGTAGCAATCAAATATTATTTCAGTTTCATAGTTTAGAAGGTGGTTTTATGGTGGCAGTACTGTAATAAAAATCACTAAAGATGTCTCGAACACACAATGTTTAAAGTGAAGACGGAAAACAGTATTCTTACTGATTTCATTCCTTGCAAATCAGGCCAGCATTCCCCTTAAGGACCTCCTCTAAAGCAAGAGTTCCCTCCAAAGAGGGAAGTTTGTGTCTTGCCCACAAGCTTAGCTGAGCTTCACTGCTGCTAAAAACATTACCTTTCTTTTTTTTCTTTTTTTCTTTTTTTGCATTTCACGTTACACGCAGCTGAACTAGAAATAAGTCAGCTTACTTCCAAACTCAGTAGCCATTTTAGGATCACAAAATTACAGAGATGCTTTTGAGCTAATGAAGAATCCCTGTCTTTTTTGACAAAAAATATCTATGAACATTAGCATGATTTTTGCGCAAACCGCATTTGGAATTCATGTTGTCAATAAATACTGATGGTTTAAGATAAGAGATGCTGAATAGCTAAGGGCTGCATTTTTTGTGTGTTTTGTTTTTAAAGAAAGGAGGATTTCTGCAACTTTATGATTTCTGGAAGGGGACAAAGCCAAAATGCTCTGCCTTTTGATGGGAGAGGCCCAGGGGCTTTCAAGATTAATAGTGTACTATCTTAAGCAGGTTACCACATAGTACATATTACAGTGGGTGCAGGTAACAACTATGAGTATTCATGAATCCAAGTTAGCATAACTTTCAAATGCTGTTTCAGAAGTTGAAGCTCTCTGCTTAACTAGAATTTCAGTATCTGGATACAGTGCAGATTTTAACAAACAGCTGCCAGAAAGATGTCTGGTGTGACTGCTAATAGAAAAATCAAAAGAGCAAGCATTCTGCCCATGGCAAGAGGACTATTAAATATCTGCACTATTTCTACATAAAATGAAAATTATTAAATGCATGGAGAATAATTGTATTAAAGGCAATTTCTTCAAGTTGAGCTCAACTTCTGCTGATGTATTTGTAGAATACAGTTTTTGCAGAAACATGGAAGATGTTTTCCCTTGCATTCTCTCTTTTTGTGAGATTTGCTTTAACTTCCTAGCCTAGCCAACAATGTTACTATTTCCCTGTGATCTTCCAAACAATTAGTAATTCAACCTGACCTTGCTTTTCTGTCTTTGTCAGCCATAACATTAATTGTATTTAGTAACTGTAATAAATTAAATATTTAATTCTTTTAAAATGTTAACTACCCCCCCCCCAGCCCAATCCACTTCTCTGCCTTAATCTCACTTAATCTCATGCCGGCCCCATGACCACAGAGACGTCTTCGGACAGCGCTGGCTCTTTGGCTTTGAAACGGAGATGAGCACTAGCCCCTAGAGTCAGGAACGACTAGCACATATGTGCGAGGGGAACCTTTACCTTTATGATTGGAAAAAGACTTTCAAGCCAATTTAAAAATCACAACTCATATAATTGGGAGTCAATATGAAAGACTTCTCTATGTGTTTTTCTACAAATAAACTAAAAATTAATTGATTTGAATTGTGGATGAAAAAAACCATTTTAATTGCTGTACAAGTTGTATATATATAAAAAAGAACTGTTATATGCTTTCTCATGAAAATGAATCCAAACATTTCCTGAAAAAAACCAGAGCAATGTGCAAAGAAAACAAAACATTGTTTTGATTAACCCAACAAATTCCAGTCATTGGAAGGGCTGATGCCATTCCAGTGGCATCAGACCTTCCAGTGAATGAGGTGAGGCTTGCAATATATTAGATCAAATTAAAAAGCATAAAGCAGCATGTTAAGTATTTGGCCAAGGTTAAGACTAAGAGACCAGAATAAAACCAAAAGAAGAACCTGGCTATAGAGGCAGTTGCTATGGACACCTAACATAGAAAAAGTCCTGGTGGGAAGGGACAGTTAGCCATTTTTGAACTTGCTTTTATTTAAAATATGAAATTGATGAATCAATCCTCAATTAGAATAGGATCCATCAAGGGAGATATTCTCCAGCAAAGATTTTAAAATTGGAAACAGTTCATTTATTGTTGTTCAAAGGTCTAAAGTAGGTAAAAGAAGAGGCCAAAGGGGTCCATTAAAAGAGGACTCTAAATTCCTTTTGCTGTGGAATAATCCAGCTAGAGATCTATTCATTTAAATAAACTGTCAAATATTGCTTTATATCGTAACAAGATTTACAAGGACATTTGCTTGCAGTCAGTCTACATTGTGCTGGTTAATGTAACTTCCTTCACTGGCATTAGAATTACGCACATTAAGAGAACAGATGATACTGAAAGACTTACAAGGGCTTTATAAGAGGAGAACTTAGCTTCCATTAGAAGATTAGAGTGACATGAGAGTCCCCTTGGTGGCTACACCTTCCTTGGGAATTCAATTTAAGTCTTGAACAGAATCATACTTTATTTCTGCAAGAAGCATGTTGTGATACTGGTGGCGTGCACCTCTTGGCACTGGCCATTATCTTGCTTTTTCCATGAGATGAACAAATAATGGGCAACCTCATCTGGAAGCAAATAATGAAACCCCATTTTAAAATAGGTTTAATGGACCAGAAACTAGATTTTTATTATGTTTAAATTTGCAATTTTTGGTATCACTGAGAAATATTACACCTGAAAGCATTTTTGGTAACTGTGAAAACTTAAATATTAATAAAAAAATGGAGATTAGCGAGAGGTAAAGAAACAAAATCAGAATGGATAAAATACTATTTTCCTTTTCTTTGTTTAATTTCCTACTTGAGCTACTAGTTTATTTTCTGTGTGAATTTTTAATTTAAAATGAAATGTTGCATTTCAGATCAGCGATCTGTTTCATAAGTCATATTCATAAACTACAGCTGGGTAAATATGTGCAATATGTTTTACAAATTGCATCTAAAACTGCAGAAGTTACCAACGAATTTAATGAAATTTCAATAAAATAACCTGCAGTTATGATACATATGAGTCCAGGAAGAAAAAAAAAGTCAAGTTGGAATTGTGTAGATGGAAGATAAAAGCAAACATCCTATTGTCCAAAATCAATGATTTTCTTGCACTTCTGTTTATATTTTCAGCTTGTGTGAAAAATAGGCATGTGTCTACATGACTTCTAAATATTACATTTGTAAATACTAATATAAAACAGGACATAGGAAAATTAAAAGCTGTAGAATGTGAAGCACGGGCTAAAAGAAAAAAATGCTATATATTCAGCAATTGGAAAATGTATGCATAGAATAACAGCATGTATTATTTTACCATATATCATGGTAAAATTGAACTGGCTAATAGAAGTGCTCAACTAGCAGGCCTAGATGTATTTTGAAAACCCCTGGCCATTTTTCTTCTTGGTGCCATTATACCCATCCACGTGGTATGGACATTTCAGGGTATGGAATGTATGCTCATTTCTTTTACTACTTCTTTTCACTGCATGAGACTGGAAGCAAACAAAGTTTGGAAAGTATGTAAGCATGCATTACATTCATTCTACTAAAATTAGCAGCTTCAATGTAATTAATACCTTTTGTTTCTTTTGGGATGAATTCTTTTCATTACAATGTGAACTCCACACTGAGGTAATGTCCATATAGATTCACTGAAGCTATGAAAGCTAGTTTGGCAATTGCCTGTCAATACTCTCAGCTGATCTATTTGTATAATTTGATTTTTTTATTCAGTCTGCGATATCCATGATTTTACACTTTCTGTAGACTTCATTTCAGTTTATGAACTGGGCTGAGATACAGTGACTGGTCCAAAGTGATCCATGCATAAGGCCATAACAGAATTAATTTTCCTGGTTTCTAGTCAGGTGCCTTAACCACTATACCAGGTGTGTCCAATCTCTTGGCTACAGTGGCTACAGTGATGAAGAGTAATTTTCTTGGGTCGCATATAAAATATATACCGGTAATATAGTTAATATACTGTATATAAATAACAAACTTCCTTTACTTTTTATATTTTTATTATAAATAAATTACTTTATGGGACCACAGATTGGAAATGTCTGTACTACACCAAACCAGCTTCTATATCAATACTTTCTCCTCATTAAATTCATACTGCTTTTTTACCAGCTCTGGACCATTTTTAACAATGGGACAATTTTTTAAAATCTTGCTATTCCTTTTTAAAAGTTACTGTGTTTGAATTGTTTTTACACTATACTTTCTAATCTTTCAGAGAAGATGGGAATATTCACACATATAGACTTTTTCATCTAGAGGTGGGTACTTATATGCAGGGTAGAAAAGATAACTGCAAATAACATGTTGCATATGGCAAAAAGGATGAGTATTCTTGATTAAGTGATTTGGAATACTTAGCCTATACCAATTATATTTCAGATCTTCTATTCCAGTTCCTCTCAAACGTTTATATGAATGTACATATAATTTCATTGATTATCTAATGTAGACTCATATATATCTAAATTTTTATATAGAAAAAATGCTAAATCAGATTTGGGTAAATACTGTATACCCACACAATTTATGGATATTATTGCATAACATCTATAGCCGTGATGGCGAACCTATTGCACGTGTGCCAGAGGTGGCACACAGAGCTCTCTCTGTGGGCACACGCATTATTGCCAGCTGCTCTTCTGGTTTCCGGGATGCACATACGCACCAGCCAGCTGGTCTTTGTGGGTGCCAGAAAACAGCCTGAAAACGGCCTGGAAAACAGTAAAAAAAACGGCCAAAAAACAGACATGCATGCAATGGCCAGCTGATCTTTGGTTTTCCGGTGCTCCGGCACACACGCATGCATGCGCATTTCAGTTTGGGCACTCAGTGCCAAAAAGGTTCGTCATCACTGATCTATAGCTTTAAGTTTGCTAAGATAGAGAGGAGTCAACTTTCTCAACAAAAAGGAATAATATATTCAAAAAGCAAACATGCTTCTAATTAGAAACAGATACTTCTGAACCAGGGGTGGTTCCTGCCAGTTGTAACCTCTTCTATAGAAGCGGTTCCACAAATCTACAATGCCGTTTAGAACCGGTTCCAGCTCCCTCCCCTCGCCCGTCCACACATCATCAAGATGAAGAGGGAGAGGAGGAATTCTGGGAGTTGAAGTCTACAAGTCTTAAAGCTGTCAAGTTTGAACAGTCCTGGGGTTTTTTTTCCTAAAGGGTGAGGGTTGCAAGGGTCTTGTAACTTGACAGCTTTAAGACTTGCGTACTTCAAATGCCAGAGTTTCTGAGCCAACATTTTGGTTGCTAAGCAAGAGCGTTGTTAAGTGAGTTTCATCACATTTTACAAGTTGGCCACGCCCACCCAGTCACATGGCCAGCAAGCCACTCCCACCCAATCACATGGCCGGCAAGCCACTCCCACAAAGCAGGCCATACCTACAGAAGAGGTTCTAAAAAAATTTGAAACCCACCACTGTTCTGAACTTAATAAAACACCAAAGAATAGAAATGTGACATCTGATGTTCACAAGTTCATTGGGGAATAAAAGGGTAAATACTTGTAAATATCTCTAGGAATTGATTTATTCTTTTCCAAACTTCCACTTGCATTTATACAAAGAAAAACCATGGGACATTTTTTCTCTCCATAAAACAGCTTTGGATCTACTTATATATAACAAGAAATCTTCAACTCTGGAGTTGGTCAAAGTTTAATTTACCAATAAATGATTTTATTGTAAAATACTTTGAACTTTTATTTTTTAATGAACTGTGTAAATGTCATAAACACATACTTACATATACACCAGAGGTGGGTTGCTGCCCGGATCAGCAGTTGCGGCAGCAGGAGGTTCCGCCCACCCGCTTCTATGCATGTGCGAGCGGGAGAGCGCCTGAACCAGTAATAAAGAAAATTGGAACCCACCTCTGATATTCACACAAAATTAAGTGGAAACATTATAACTTACTGTAAAATAAAACAATTTTGATCTGCAATTTAAGAATTTTGTTTACAGAAAGAGTACTTACAATATTAGTTTTCTGTTGCAACCCTAAAGATGAGCTATGGAGAATTAAGGAACTCTTTTAAGAACATGTAAAATAATATAAGATCTCAAAAAAATGAGTAGTTAGCAAATTACTCTCCCCTTTCAATTAGAGAGGACATCCACTGAATGTAAACTCCTGTTTACAGAAAAAGACCAGAATTCATGAGAAATCTTGTTGACATAAGGCTCTGGATCCAAATTCTTAATCCATTCTCAGAGGAAACCTATATATTAAAATGCTTTTTTCTATGTCAGAGTGTTCCTTCTGTGAATATAAATTCTTTCTCTGTGGGCAGGGGGAATCTATGACCACAATTTAGGGCATACAACCTACAAGAGAAAGAAGCAGCTGCAAGTAGGCACTTTTCTTTTTGCTACTAGCTATTAATCAAAATAATAATAATGGGTAGTAAAACAAAGCACTTTGGCCAAAATATTCCTTTCAAGTGATTTAGTTAGCTTTCTCAAATCAAAAAGACACTTTGTTTGGGGATCAACACAAGCTTGTATGTGATATTGCATCTTTGCTGTGAAAAAAAAAATGCTTTCTCAACATGAGACAATGACGAAGTATCTGTGTTAGAAATCCCTCTCAGCCATCAATGAAAATAAAGAAAAACAAATTTAGAAGCTATTATTTGGAGAAAAGGACTTCAGCTTATTTGAGGTTTCATTTAATAAGAACTAACCATAGATGTTTGAAGTCCCTCTGAACTCAAGGCTCGTTTGTAAGTGCAGAAAGCAGAGCATGAGCCACCATTAAAACCTCCCAGATATCTCTTCTTCCATCCTCATCCAATTTATGACACTTAATACCAATTCCCTTACTTTGTAAGCTTCTTCGCTTATTCTTCTTCCTTGCCACAACTATATCTTCCATTTTTCTTCACCCAGCACAGAAAGAGCAATAATACTTAATTTATATTTTGGTAACACAGGTAGTCCTCGACTTATGACTACAATTGAACCCAAAATTTATGTTAAGTGAGACATTTGTTAAGTGAGTTTTGCCTTGTTTTACGGCCTTTCTAGCAACAGGTGTTAAGTGAGTCACTGCAGTTGTTAAGTTAGCAACATAACTGTTAAGTGAATCTGGTTTCCCCTTTGACTTTGCTTGTCAGAAAGTTGCAAAAGCTGTTCACGTGGCCTCAGGATGCTACAACCATCATAAATATGAACCGGTTGCCAAGTATCCGAATTTTGATCATGTAACCTTGGGATTGCTGCAATGGTCGTAAGTGTGAAAAATGGTCATAAGTAACTTTTTTCATTGTAAGTGAGGTTACAAAACCATTGTAACTGAATGGTCACTAAATGAACGGTTGTAGTCAAGGACTAACTATATTACCAAGAAGGGTAAGAAGGAAAAATTAAGAAGGAAAAAAAATGTCAGTGCTATTTTTTGTATGATGTGATTGTGACAGTTTCTTTAACTGATACCCAGTAAGGTCTTATTCTTATGCAAAATATCCTGCAAACAATTATAGTGTTGGCATTACTTTACAGCAAGATGGGGAAAAATGCTGTCATTTTATATTTGGCCACAAAACCCTATGTGATGCTTATTCTGAAGACTTCAACTGTACAATCACAGGAACTTCCTGTATCTGCTCATTTACTAGTGTTGTGAGAGGATGCAGTGGGTCTAGGGCAACTCACCACAGCCAATTCGCCACGGGACAATTCAATGCAGGATAAGTCAAGTAAGGGACATGTAATTTGCAATGGGCCTTCTTGTCTTGCTTTAGATTTAAACCTCCCAAGGTAGGAGTCCTTGAGGCTGGGGTGAGGCAGAGCATGGAGACTTCACTTGTCCCTCTCTTGAGTTATCCCGCATTGAATTGTCCTGCAGTGAGTTGTCCCATGGCAAATTGCCTGCAGTAAATTGTCCTGTGGCGACTTGGCAGAAACGAGTCACATGGGGCAAATTGTCCGATTCCGGGGTGCAGTTTCTCCTATATATATGCCTGTAAATAGTGTTATCTCAGTAGTTCCCAACCTTTTCTTGGCCATGCCCCACCTAAGCATCTCTAAAATCCTGGTACCTTCCCCACCTCCCCGACATATAATTCTTACTTTACTCAAAAAGTGAATTCTACTCATGGGGAGGAAGCTTAAAAGGCCATTAGCTTGGTTTAAACAAGGTTCAAATTTCCCCCATTAAAAAATCAACACACACACACACACACCGTGGGCATGGGCCCCACGTTGGGAACCATTGTGTTATCTGAATAAAAAAACTGGGAGGAAACCAGGAACAGAAATTTTTTACATTCTGCAAAAAGTATTGTTGAGATAGCCAGAAAGCTGGATTGTCTGTTTAAAACAAAAAACAAAAACAAAAAAAAACCTAATAGCAACTCGCAATGATGCCTTTGTAGATCTTGTCCTGGGCATTAAGCAACTATTTGAAGCCAGACTTTCTTGATGTCATTTTGACAATCCTTCACAACATTAAGCATCAGGAAGTGATTCTGAACTGAAAGCAATAGAAATATCTCAGTTGAGTTATAGATTCAGTGGCTTACTTAATGTAAAAAAGGTCTTTTTTAATATTAAAAACTACCATATTTTTTGGAGTATAAGACACACCTTTTTCCTTCAAAAAAGAGGCTGAAAATCTGGGTGCGTCTTATACACTGAATACAGCATTTTTTTTTTGCATCCAAAGACCCTGCCTCTTCACCAAAATGGCTGTGCGTAGCTTGTAGGAGGCTTTCAGAGAACTCCTGGGGGCTGGGGAGGGCAGAAATGAGCAAAGAACGGGCCGTTTTTTACTCAATTTTGCCCCCCCAGCCCCAAGCTTCCTAATGCCCTTTTTTGACAAAAAACGGGGCATTTTGGGGGGGTTTGCAGACTGCAAAAACTTTTTTTTTTAAAAAAAATGGCCTCTTCAAAACCTTGGTGCATCTTATACTCCAAAAAATACAGTAGTATGCAAAAATTCAGATCTAGCTGACATGTTTTAAAATCGCAAGATATGTATCTTAAATATATTCAACTAAAATATTTAATGCTACTCATTTTTACGCCATAAGTTCCTTGTTACATGTTGTACTTTCATCTTAAGGGTAACCCAAAATATTAACACAACCAACCTATATCCATGAACATAAGACTTTATGTTACTAATTACTACCTCACTATCTTCAAGGTCTTATTTACAGTCAAGAATAATACTAAATCCTTCTAAAATATTAAGCCTGAAGGCTTATTGAAATGTATTCAATACTGTTTTGCACATAATTTAGTTGAGAACAAATATTTATCTTTCTGACAGCTAAAAATGCAGTAGCTTATTGCTATTTCACTGAAAATAATGGAGACATACTTTATCAAACTAAATTGCAAGTTCTCTTAATTCCCGTCAGTCACAATAAAAGAACTTGTTTGCAACTTAAAGAATTTTTTTTTAAAAAAGTAACCATATCTTTTTCAAAAAGTCATAGAAAAAAATGAAGCTCTGTCCCAAAATACTAAGAAAAGATTGGGGTTTATTTGAACAAATGGGAATTTTAAACTCAGTGTGCTGAATTAACCATTATTTTTTAAAGTTTTGCATCACATTATCGTTCTATTACTTTAATAATTTCATATAGATTTGCAAATGTTAACAAGGATGTAAAAATTGACAATCAAGGTAGCTTGACAAAATTGGAACAGGTGTAATAATTGAGAGGAAGTCATTAATCTGAACATGATAGGAATAGTGAAAAGACTACTCTAATACTGACCATGTTTTGAAAATCTTGATTTTTAAAACCAATAATTTGGCATCATTTTAGACACAATAACTCTTATCTGGTTTAGGAGATCCATGCGGGTTAACTAATTCTGATATATGTATCATCTGTTGGATCAGGGAACATAAGTGCAAATTTGACAGTCATCCAAATACAGATTAAAAAATATAACTGTCTCAATGCTAGCAGTCTTCATTGTGCATCTTCATTCATTCTGCCACAGTGAGATACAGATAAATTAGCCTTTAAAACACGACTGGCACAAGAAGAAAGCAAATATTTCTAAGTCCATTATAAACAAGACAAATAAAAAATCATGATTGTTGTTGTTGTTGTTGCTGCTGCTGCTGCTGCTGCTGCTGCTGCTATTATTAGAAGTTTTTGTAGTCAGCAACTACATTTGATACATAAAGCGACACTTGTGGTATTGTATAAGTATAATCTTTATTGTCATTGTACTTAAATACAACGAAATTGGTTGTATTGTATACCAAACCTTAGAAACAAGTGATCAACAAGCAAAAATAAATAATATGAAAATTTCCCCAATGTATTCAATTAATACACTAATGAAGAAGTCATACTGATAAAAAGGTAATGATGATAATTTTCCTCCCCTTTTATCCCAGAACCTTTTGTAATCTTAAAACCTGCTTTGGAGTAGTAACAGGGAAGTCTGGGGCAATGTTCCCTCTAATTTTTTTTCAGTGTGTGTGTAAAAGTATAGTGTTTGAGTGGCACATTTTCATGCCTGAGCACCTGAATTTTTTTCACAGATATTTCACAGAGCAATTGATTAATAGGATCCGAATTGGAATGGAGAAAAATGGTTTTGTGCGTCCGTGAGTGTGTGTGTGTGTGTGTGTGTGTGTGTGTGTGTGTGTTTTTGAGTGAGTGAGGGATCCAGTAAGGGAACTGCGCCTATTTAGGAAAGAAGGTACATTGTTGCAAACATGATCAGTCGAAGATAAGTATGGGGACAGACTGGGCGGTAGAGAGAAATAAGAGTGGGAAACAGGAAGAAAAAAAGAGGGAAGAGAGACAGAAAGAGACAGAGAAGGAGAGAGAAAGTGAGAGAAGAATGGAAAAGAAAGGGAAAGAGAAGAGAAATAAAGAGAAAGAGGATGAAAGAGACAGAGAGAGAAGAGAGGAAGAGGAAAGAGTAAGAGAGAACATCTCATTTCAACCCTGAGGTGCAAATATTCTCTTTGATTGGTAATTTTATTTGTCCATTTACTATCCAATACTCTCATTTCTCCTTAAGTTCATCAAGAATTCCCTTCTTTTTATTGAATTTATCACAATACCGCGAGAATAACTTTTTCAGCATAGCTTTACAGCTATTTAAAATACATAGTAATTTAGGTCAGGTTTTCAGAACATTAGTCTATTTATAAGTCACTAAGTGCAAAGAAACAGAATTCAGAAAGTTGGCTTCCCTTTTTGCAATTGCCTATTGCCTGCTTAATTTTCTACCTACATTTTTGATAACTGATATTCACTCTTGACCCAAGGAGCCCATTGTAGAAAGAAACCCTCCCTATGAACTTTGTTGGGTTTCCATGGAATGAAGTTTGATCTTTTTCTCAACCATACAGTAGCATATTCTTTCTAAGGAGGATATAATCAAGATAGTCCATAATTGCCTATCAATCTAACAGTATGGCGATTGACAATCTCTTTATATTTCAACTCTAACTCTTTCAGTCTTAAAGGTTTGGTGAGGAAAAATCCAAAAACTCTTTTAAAGGGGAAAAAATGTTTGCACAATTGCATCCATGGAGACATGTATATACACAGAGAGAAACAAACAAAGAAACAAAGTGCTAAGCCTGCCCACCAACTATCTCTCTCTCTCTCTTAATGAGAGAGAGGGAGAGGGAGTATCCATCCTTCCTTCAGCCCAACACTCTTGCTGGCATCCCAGCCAGACGAGAGGGATTGCAGAGGGTCTAGGGTAGCGAGTCATTTGATGGGAAAGTTGCCTCTTGGAAGGAATGACCCGGCTTGGCTCCCGCTTTCGATCTGCCGCCCAACAACCAAAAGGAGAAGCAAAGAGGCAGGAGAGACGAAGCGGGAGCCAAGCTGGGTCATTCCTTCCAAGAGGCAACTTTCCCATTGAATGACTCGCTGCCCTAGACCTCTGCAGTCCCTCTCGTCTGGCCAGAATGCCAGCGAGAGTGTTGGGCTGAAGGAAGGAGGGATACACAACTCGCGTTCTCCCCCTCCCTTTCCCCCTCTCTCTTTCTCTCTCTCAAATGGCAAATCTGAGCAGCCGCTGCTGGGAGCCTGTCCCATGCCTTCTCCCAACCCCCGGACCCCTTCTCTCAGCTACTTTCTGCCTTGTGATTGCTGTCTCCAGGCTGTCTCTCCTCTACTATTATAGTGGAAGGCGTCTCACAAAAACCACTGGGCGGCAGCTGGAAACTGCTGCACGGTGTTTTGTTGCCATGTGCACGGCCGCACACCCGCACAGCTTAGAGGGAACATTGGTCTGGGGGTAACCATGTAAGAAGAGAACTCCCCCTGAATTTAGCTCTATACGATAAAGACACAGAATATTTTCTCTTCTAATAGTAACTTTCTATAAATATTTAAATATATTAAATACTTTAAACACTTTAACATTTACTAGTAATAGCCAGTTTGGTGTATTGGTTAAGGCAACAGACTAGAAGCCAGGAGAGTGTGAGTTCTAGTGCTGCTTCAGGCATGAAAGCCACCTGGGTGACTTTGGGCTAGTCGCTCTCTTTCAACCCAATCCATCTCATAGAGCTGTTGTTATAGGGAAAACAGGAGGAGGAAGGAATGTATGTTCACTGCCTTGTGCTAGGGGAATTTTTTATTTTTTTTTGCAAACATTTTACTTAATCCAACACACAAATGGCAATTCAATTTTCAATGGTACTAAGTATTATTAATTTATCAAGTGCCTTATATAGAAGAGTAGCATCTTGGCATGTTGAAAATATTTATTGAATGTATGCATGTTAAATGAAAAGTTCTGATGAATTCAAATAAAACTTACTCCCCAAATAATGCATACAGAATTACAGTTGCAATATCTAAAACAGCACTAAAAGTAAATACTGCTGCCATACCACCTCATTATGGTATTGCCATTACTGGAAGTAGGGGAGGGGTATTGATGTTACACAGCAGATAATGTACTGTTAGTTATTTGGGAAGATATACCATTTCTATACATACTATAGCACTCTTCTAATCTAGCAAAAAAAGGATTAAGGATTGAATTAAGGAATTAATTCAATATTATTATGTATTTATGTAGAATGTAACTAAAGAAACTCTGATACTTAATATCAAAATATTTAATTAGTTTCAATGAAAAATTTCAAAATGCAATGTTTCCTAGAAAATAAAGGAAAAATTGACCATATGTTATCTACCAAATCTTTTTAATTATGATTAATTTACACACTTTGTCTAAATAAGTGAGAATTTTGTTTTGTATTTTTTTACTTTAAGATAAAGTATCTCTTCACAACAATAAGCAGTCTTATTATTACTAAAGTTTTTCTTTTAAAAAAATGGAGTTAGTAATCATTTCATATGAGTTCCACATTCATCCAACTCCCCAACAACTCTGGGCATAAGAAGGTTGTGGTAAACAATAAACACACCTAATATTGGAATTTTGTAGAATAGCATTAAAGTTAAATTCTAAACAATAAGTTCTCAGTACAACATTTTTGAATACTGCAAAACTAGGCACATTTACTTGTAATGTCATTCTATCTTTTTCTTTGGAGCTTATTTCTGGGTAAAGAAAAGGGATTGGCTTGAAGACTGATAGAAAATTGTGTAAAAATCCAAAATCTACATTTAGATTAAACAAGTACAGTTTTTCCTTAAACTACCGTAAATGAACAAGACAAGACTATTCTTTTATAAACATTATCATGTTATAACAATCAATGTACTATATATATGCAAATATGCATTAGTCTGATTACAAGGAACCCATTTTCAACTAATCTGGCAAATCCTAAATGATTTTTTATCTACACATTCTTTGTAAATTTCTTATAACTTCTTTAAATGCAGGGCTATTAAATATAGCTGTGCTTTAGGACATTCATTTTTCAATATTGAATTTAATCCAGAATTCAATCCAAATTTACCTGCTCACTTATTTCTTTATTTTTTTATACAAAAGTCTTAACAGAATTTCAATAACACAGCAAAAAATTAAAACATACAGCATGCTTTGTAATTTCATGTATTTGAAATATATCTATTAAAATAGAAATTCCGTGTTCTCTTTTAATATTAATATATGAACAGAATCACGAATTTAAAGCTTCTTATATGACAGTAGCCAAATTGTGATGATGTGTTGGTGGTCATCATGGGGAAGGAGGTTGTGATACAAATGAGAGGACTGTAGTAGCAGATGGTGGAAAGGAAGTTACTGCATGCACAAAACACGGTAACAGAAGAAACCATAATCCTCTGGGGGGGAAAAAAATATCCAATTGCCAATAGCTTTAAATGTAAAGAAAAGCACCACAAATAAAACAGAAAGAGGCTCATATACTGATAAAGCTTTGCTTTTGTTTGAAATTCATTTTACGCTAAAGGATTTTAAACCAAATCAATTCATATTGCATATGTAATATTTTATGCTTAATCCATAAATTATACTCTTTTAAAATAGATGATAATCTCTTTCCTGAAAAAGGATTGGTATAGCATATGAACATAACTGTATAAGATTTTACAAGATTTACCTGGCTTTATATGACACCGGCTTTACATGTGAAATCTCAATCAAGCATATTTTATCATGAATTCCACAATTCCAGTGAAGATACTGTAAAAGTTTTGTTCTAAGATATCCTATCCAACACAGTATAGCATTTTTAAATTAATTAGCATAAGACTTGAATATAAAAATATACTACTTTGAAAACATCACAATATTAAAAATTGTCTATCCTGACAATTATAATTGTAAAATAATTAAAAGAGAGTTGAATATTATATTAATATCTCTCCCATACATCTTGAAAATTTTAGGGTCAAAAGGTAAGTATATTAATAAAAAAAGTATTCAGGAAGCACAAAGGAAGTCTAGAGTAACTGGTATATAACCACAAATGATTTTCTAGGATGCTCTCCCTTATTACCAGCTACTGCTTGAAGCACTAGAACATTCCATTAGGAGGGTAATTTTGTTATGGTGCTATTGGTTTCCAAAGCATCATATGTACATACATGGTTCTACCTTTTGTCAGCTGCCTTCCATAGTTCCTGGATAGTAGCCTTCTTCAGTGGAAGGGAGAATTAGCCACTACCTTTCTGTGGCATACACACCCTTTTGAATCCCAACTAATGTATACTCAAGGCCAAACTCTCTGCACTGATAAGACCATAGGAACTAATCTTACATCAACATAAAATCCATCTAAAATAAGAACTGTCATACGTTTTTTCTTAATAGTAATATGATATATATGAAGTCAAGAAGACCAGGGAAAGTAAGGTGCTTCTAAGCCAGATGAAATGGATAAAGGTCTTACCTACCTAATGGAAAATGCAGTGTGAATAGATTTGCAACTCGCATGTAAAAAATATGTTTATGTAGGCTGAAGGGTACAAACTTCATAAACGATATAAAATATTGAAAATAGCACATAACTATTTATGAAATGATCTGAGCTCATATTTAATATGCATAATATAAAACGGGATGTGATTTAGGATCTCTTTTAATTAAATACTATATATTCATTTACAGTTGCGTACTAGACAGCAAATATATAATTTACCCAATGACAAACATTAGAGACTCCTGCCCTAAATTAAAAATAGTTTTGATTTTTGGATATCTTTATGATAGTATACTTGATAGTTTGGTAATTAGAAATATTTTTATAGAAAATACAGTTGTAATTTTTAAATGTATTCGACTGCACTTTGTATTTAAAATCTGTTGTAAGTCTTTTTCTTTAATGTAGATTTGTTGATTTTAAAATTCAATGGCTTCTTTATACAACAATATTAAAAATAAAAATGTCATTTGCAAATTTTCAAGGAACCAATTTAGTATCATTTCTTAATCTTCCATGCTTTCCAAATCTCTTATTTCACTTTTTGTTCTGGCAACACTCTGAAAATGACACCAAGACTTGGTATTTATTAATTTTATTTTATTTTATTAAAAAAATTTATATGCCGCCCTTTTCCCTGAGGGGACTCAGGGCGGCTTACAACAGTGAAGGGAAGGGAGTGCAAGACAAGACTTAAAAAAAAGGAATCGTGATTAAAAGAAAATTGATCGTAAAACACAACATTCACTCAACATTCGGGCGGGGTGAGAGTAATCCTATCCCCAGGCCTGACGGGATAGCCAGTTCTTAACGGCTGTGCGGAAGGCCTGGACTGTGGTGAGGGTACGGATCTCCACGGGGAGGTTGTTCCATAATGTCGGAGCAGCAACTGAGAAGGCTCTCCTCCGCGTAGTCGCCAGTCGGCACTGACTGGCGGATGGAATTCGGAGGAGGCCTACTCTGTGCGATCTGATGGGACGCAGGGAGGTGATTGGCAGGAGGCGGTCTCTCAAATAGTCAGATCCACTACCATGGAGCGCTTTATAGGTGGTAAGTAAAACCTTGAAGTGCACCCGACGATCAACAGGTAGCCAGCGCAGCTCACGGAGGATTGGTGTTATATGGGCGAACCGTGGTGCGCCCATGATCACTCGCGCGGCCGCGTTCTGGACTAGCTGAAGTCGCCGGATGCTCCTCAAGGGCAGCCCCATGTAGAGCACATTGCAGTATTCCAGCCTAGAGATCACAAGGGCTCGAGTGACTGTTGTGAGAGCCTCCCGGTTCAGGTAGGGCCGCAACTGGCGCACCAGGCGAACCTGGGCAAATGCCCCCCTGGTCACAGCCGACAAGTGGTGGTCAAAACTCAGCTGTGGATCCAGGAGGACTCCCAAGTTGCGGACCCTATCTGAGGGGGATAAGTTTTGCCCCCCCAGCCTGATTGGTGGAACGTTAGCCAAATTTTTGGGAGGGAAACACAACAGCCACTCGGTCTTTTCCGGGTTGAGTACCAGTTTGTTAGCTCTCATCCAGTCTTTAACAGCCTCAAGGCCCCGGTTCATCACGTCCACCGCTTCATTGAGTTGGCACGGGGCGGACAGATACAACTGAGTATCGTCCGCATACTGGTGGTATTTTATCCCGTGCCTTCGAATGATCTCCAAAAATGTCACAAAAAAGGTAAAAGCAATCTGTAACTATCAGCTACTTATTTAGCCATTGTTATTGGTAATGATTTTGGCTGTGGTAACCACAGTGAGTCAATAGATGGCACCCCTTCTCTTAGTAAGAGAGAAAAATGAATAAAATTTATGAAGTCTCAGAAATAACAAATATGTTCTATTGATCTGAAGCATTCAAAGCAATTAATTAGAGACATTTTGCTTATGCATGAAAAAATAACCACACATTTTATATAACCCTTTTGATAAACATGCATAATAAGTAGGATTAAAAGATTATCTACATGGTATATATTTGTATGTTACACTAAATTTGTTCTCCTTATGCAGATTTCCTATATGTTTCATATTCTGGTTTATTACAATCTGATTCAACTGTACTTAAAGAGACAAATGTGGAATATATTGTTTTAACATGAGCTTATAAATTCAAATATGAATTAGTATTTATTTCATAATTTTGAGGGCTAATGTAAATATGTCCATAGTACATCAATATAAATAGCTTCACGTCTTGTATTTTAATTTTATGATATTCTTTGAAAACAATTTAGGTAGATAACTTATTATTTTTATGTAATTGCAATTCCTTGCATGTGTCCAGTCACACTTGGCTAATAAAAAATATTCTATTCTGTTCTATAAATATTGGAAGGAACAAAAAATATAAAGCTTTTTACCAGAATCACACAAGCAGATTGTATTCTTTCATCTCAGAATCCAAAATATAGTATAAGTATAACACGAAAGCTTACTAATTCATCAAAAATTAGTTGAGGCAATTTAAAAACAAAACAAAACTTTTAGAAGTGATAGTTTTGCAGCCTTAAGATTAAAGTAGCCAAATAATAATCTAAGTAGTTACTCCATATTAAATTCCTATTTGAACAGAGAAGCTACATCATAACTTCTTGAAAACCTCAGCCATACTATATAACAATGCACATTCAGGCTATCTCTGATTCTGCAAAAAAATGCACAATCAAGGAAATTTCAGAAATGTATTATTGTAAAAAGTATATAAGATTAAAAAGAAACAGATCATACAATAGTATAGAAAAAAATAGGGGAACTCAAAATCGCTCTTGTGGTCATATGTATTATCCATCTATCAATTATATTTTCTTCTAAGAAAAAATCAGTCCACGAAGAAATAAGTTCTGTTCTTGAGCCAGTTTATCTCTTTATGATCTGCCAACAGCCATTCCAATTTCCCATGAGAAATTTAGATATAGTTAAGTAAATTATGAAGCCAAACAGAACTTTGCATGAAGTTTACCACAAATATATTTAATACTATTAATAGTCAGTTAAAGTGAAAGTTTTGTTGTACATTTTGATTGTGCTTTATAAACTTCATTGTAAACAGATATTAAAATTTTGTTTTAGTACTAATTATGGTATTTCA
Source organism: Thamnophis sirtalis (assembly GCF_051295495.1). Lineage (NCBI taxonomy): Eukaryota > Metazoa > Chordata > Lepidosauria > Squamata > Natricidae > Thamnophis > Thamnophis sirtalis. Next base: position 101,306,834 of record NW_028261385.1, on the reverse strand, counting down.
TCAAAGCAACTAATCACAAGAACAGTGAAACTATAACAGTTTCTGTAGAGTCCATGATTCACTTATTGATATTGTTGGTGTTTAAAGGAGACATTTCATTCTTGTTATGTACTTCTGAAGAAGCTATATGCAGCAAACTGACATGGTACTACCATAGGTAATTTCTATTACACAAACTGTTTAGAAGAACATGTCAGGAAAAAAAATATCATAGGATATTCTTGCATTCTTCAATTCTAACTCTCATCAGATATTTTATTAACTTTCTTCAAAAGATCCTTGTCTCTATTTTATGGTCAGCAGTTCACAGAAGAGTAAATAGGCCTGGTGTAGGACAAAATAAAAAGGTGTTTCTACTTACTGTTAGGTGATACTGCCTCCATATTTCTGGGCAAGCCTGGAAAATAAAAATATTGATCAGCTGGGAGCATGAAACAAGGTGCTTTACAGCCTGTTGATTTTGGCATAACACAGTAACCACTGGTGTCGGTCACAGGAAAATAAGAAGCTTAACTGAGAGGGTCTGCATTTCAGCTTCAAAAACCTGGCTAGACAGTTTAATTGAATTTTACACTGGTTTAACACACTCCCTGCCATTGTCAGAAAGCCAGCAACAGTTTCTCCCCCTTTCTTTTTGCTAAAGTTTAGAACTTTTGAAGACAAGTTTATAATAGTTCCAAAATGTAAATAAATGCCAGAGATGTTCAACTTTTAAGGGTGGTGTGATACATCACTTAGAGATTGATTTAAATCATATTTTCATTTAATCGTTATTCTATTTTTGAATACAATTTTAATTTTAATCAAAATATTGCATGTAGTTATGCTTTTTTGCTTGTGGTTTTACAATTTCTGCATTATTCCACTTTGTTCTACCTCACAGAACTGCATAGCAAAATAAGGCACATTTGAATGCACAGAACAATTCTTATGGTTGTACTCTCTGGAGTACAACTATAAGAAAATACAAAAAAATACTATTTAACACTATCTATTTCCTTTTCACTATAATTTTCACATTAGAAACAGAATATGGAATTTTCAAATAAAAGCAGACTTTCCATTTCAAATTTTATAAAATAGCTGTTTTGATGTTGCTCTGACAATTCTTTTCTAATAATTTTCCATTATCTGTAATGCGACTAATTTGCCCACTTTCTGAATCATTGCAATTAGGTTTATAATAATACATATTATAAAATAATTTCTAAAATAATCATGCAATTTTCTTCTAATAATTGTAGTTTAATGTAAACTAAGAAATTTTAAGCAATGTATATGTTTTTTTAAAAAGATATAATGGAGTAGTTTCTTTCTCATCCAAATGCAAACTTTGGTGTTTTTTTAGACTTTACTTAATTAGAAGGGGAACTGTAAGCTATACTCAATATCTATGTGGACATAAAGAAAAGAGGACTTAACTATTTTGTATATGCACACATATATGCATGCTTTTATACACATAGAGATAGACACCCTAAAACCCATATATTAAATAATAAACATGTATGAAACAAAAAATAAACAGATCTACTTTTCCTAAACAGATCGTGAAATCAGAACTAAATTATGAGTCCCCATTTCATCCTACAATACAATAGTATTCTACTACTTTCAAACTTTAAATAGATTTTACTGTTGGCAATATTTTCACTGGCTTACCATAGTGATAAACAAACAGTTATTTATCCATTAGTTCTGGCTAGGTCCTGATCACTGCATTTTTCTCAATGATAATTTGGCTGAAAAACTATTGGCAATGAAGAGCCTGATGCAAAAATGGCATTTTTATAGTATGTGTCTCAGTGTATTAATAATATTAAAATTTGCTCTAGCAAATATATCACCTCTAACAGGGGATGAAACATTAATATTATGCAATGTTGTTAGGTTGAAATAAATTAAGGACTTCAAAAAATAGCAATGAAACATAAATTAGGGAACGGCTAAATTTCATATAAATATTTCTTCACTTTTAGCCTATAAGGAACAATAAAATAAAATAAAATCCACACAATAAACAAAATTACCCAGATCTAAAACTCACTCAGTATTTTTCACTATTTTTGTCCCAAGTAAAGATACATTAATATTTAACATAGCATTTAATGTTAAGTACAATGTGACTGAACTCTAATCAAATGCATTTAGGATTGAATATCCTGAAAGATGTTTCAAAAAATGTTTTTTTCCAAATGACTCATACAAATCTGAGACCAATTCATTCTTTGATTAGCTTCAAAGCATTGTTCCCTTAACACTGAAATACTAAATAATTGCTATAGTTTATAGATTGCTTAATTGATGCAGAATTGCTTGCTATGGAAGACAGTACCTCTAAATCTGGTAACACCTGAATATCTGATTAAATATAAATTGTTCTCTAGGTGAAAAACTGTTACAGAATTTCTCTACATTAGAGTATTCCATTTATTTTCTGGCTCAGTGGTGCAATTGAACTAACATCTAGTTCTATGTACATAAAATGCCTATTCTTCACAACAAACACACTTCTGGATCTCTGTAAAATGGTAATCAGTTTGCTTCTTAAGTTTTGCACAACTGGAAATTCCAAATATTTACCCTATCAGTAATTCGGACTGGTGAGTATTCATAAAAATAAAGCACAGATCAAGCCACTTTGTCACACAAGATGAATCAAGAGTTTATATTGTTCCATTTGACCCATATTGAATTTTATCATGTGCTAATTATTGTTTTATGAGAACAACGGCTTAGTGCATCTGTTGTTTAATTCCCACTTCCCTATTCTCAAATGTGAACATCAAAGAAAATAAAACACTCAATCTTAAACAGCCCCTGACAGCAGACCAAGACTCAAGTGCTCAATAGACAAGGCCCTTGCCACCAGTTCTCATATTTCCACAACAATGAACAAACACAAAAACAGCACTAAGCGGCCTTTCCTCCTTTTCAGCTCCCCTTGGCCAGTTGTCTGCCTTGTACCAGAGAGAACCCTTGAACACAACCCTGCTGGGAACACAACACAGGAGAAAGGATTAGCCTTACTAACATGCTAGCATTTGCAAAAGTGAAGGGGAAAAAACATCCCTCCACCAAGACTATATTTGGTATATGAATAACCAAAATGTATGAGCTGACAAGAGACCAGGACAGGCCTACGACTCCCCGGGAGAAAATGTAGCTGTGATGAGTGACAGGGCTTTCAGGAAATATGTTCACAATCACAGACAGTGAAGGCCATGACCTAGATCGTTTAAGAGCTTGTCTTGTCAAATTATCAAAAGCTTCTTCCTCTCTGAATAAAGAGTGACATAAGTGAGTGTCAGAAAGCTGCAGGCTGACAAGCCAAGCATACAATAACAGAATGCACGTCACATACTTGCCGAACACCGCCACTGCTAGCGGCAAATCTTAATGAGAGTGCGGCTGGCCCAGGAGACTTGGGTCCCTGCTGGCACAGCTACTCATCTCACAAAAATCCTTCAGCTCCAAGTCAGTTATGGCCTGACACAATGACTACAATTACTAAACACAACTTTTTAACAGAATTCTCTTGTGCTTTGTCAACGCTGCTGTTAAGAGCTGCCCCATTGCAAGCCACTGCAGCAAACAAAAGATTTACTAATACAAGCCATATTAATTACCTTTGCATGACAGTTAACAGGAAGGGAGCAGATTAAAGTCATCAATAAAACATTTCAGGACACCCTATCAACAGCTTGCCCCAGATAACCCTTCCTCAACTTATATGCACTACAAGAATCAGAGAATCCTAAAAGCACCCTTTGCAATAAGATTCATTGTAATTTTTATATACTGAGGAAATTTCAAAGTACACACAGGTATAGGGTCCAGATCGTTACAGGGAATGGTAAGTGCCTTACATAGACATGTGCAGTTTGTTCTCCTGCATATGTCTATGTAAAGCACTTACCTTTGTCAAGTTTGTGTTACTTCCTGGAGCAGGTCGAAGAGGACAGGGTGGTTATTTGAGAACACATTCTTCTAAATACTTACTGTAACATGCTAAATGTTCACACTCCATAACCAAGAGAGAGGGAAATAAACAGGCACTTGCTCTCTTATGCATTATAGCAATGTCTCCGCATACAAAGGTGTACGCTTGCCATAGATTTCTCATCTAGAAATGCATTTCCACTGAAAATCTGTTTTGTTCTGTCCACAGCTATGAAACTATAACAATAAACTGCAAACTCAGTGCTCAAGAGGCCAATATAGCACTGCAGTTCAGATATGATCCATAGGTTCCATGAGAGACACTGGAAAGCCTATCAATGTTAACTGTAAGATGAAGGCAATTCTAGTACATGGATTCTGATTTGTCAATGAAAATTCTCAGTCATCCAGGTAGAGCTGTCTGAAAGTTGAGTCATGGCAATTGGACTATCTTTTCTTTTTTGGTTTGAAATGTTTCACTGCTTATCCAAGTAGCTTCTTCAATCTGAGCAAGTTGGTCAGGAGAATCTCACAGGGGTTCTGATTGCCCACAACAGAAATTTCCATTTTGCCTATGTCAACTTCAATTCCACTAACATTTGCATATTAGATTGTAATAAGGCTCTCCAATCTTTTGGGAATGGTAAGCACATCAGGATTGTTGAAAACATGTAGTTGTTCTGATAAAGTAGATACTGGATGGGTTTGTCCTTTCATAAAATATTACAGTACTATAACTATTTACCAGATTTATGGGAATACTTACTTGTCCTTCCCATTCCCTTTGCTTACATTTGTTTCCTCTCTGGGCAGGTGAACATACCTGTCAATCATTTTTATTGTCTCAAAAGTTTATGGGGTTATTTGAGACACAGAAGAATTTTGGGAAATAAGGAAATTTGGCACTTTGCTTTGCAGTTTCTCATAAGACAAGAACTAAAGTCAAGCAGGGAGAGTAGTCAAGGGAATAAATAAGGGATTATATGGGCACATTGGCAAGAGTACTTCAGGCACCATGTTGGGGACCCAGAATTATATTGATGCCCACATTATGCAAAAACCAAATACAGTGCTTAGGAGCTAAGTATAAAGCCAACAGAACAGATTCTCACAGAAAATTGCCCTGCTAAATAATATAAATTAGACAAGTGACAGCTAGAAACATCTAAGCAAAAGATCCATAAGGTAAAGCAAAAATTATATTTGTACTGTTATTTTGAGCAATGTTCAAGGAACCATCTTCTGAATGTAATCCCACAAACTCATGGAGTTTGTATCAGAATATGAGCCAGACAAAACCTAGGAAACCAATAGGATCTTAGGAAAGAGTATGTGAAGAATTCTGTAAAAGATGTTGCATGCATGGAGGATCCTTTCTATTTCTAGGCTCACTTTTCCCAACTTGCACTCTTCGGCTAAGTAGAACAGTCCTTTTGTGGACATAAAATCACTTTTGGATCTAAGCCACACGATGACAATATTACAATATTCTGAGCAAGAAAATCTTAAAATAGAAGATAAATATATCTGAATGTTTGGAATGCTGAATTAAGATTTAAATGTATCTGATTTTTAGAAAATTGTTATATACATTGACTTAAATCTGAGATTTCATTATGTTTATTTTCAGACAAGTAATATTTCATCAATTAATAATGCATTAAATGGAATTTAAGACTATTTTTGCAAATGTTACTGAAATAATAGATTTTGTTCTCAAATAAATATGCTTATAAATATTAAGAAGGAAATGTACACTGTCCGGAAAACATGCACTTTTCAAACATTTACTATGTATTACTCTTTGGAAATTCTATCATTCATTTCATTTTTTTAATCCTATTATATTTTTATAATGCATTCTTTCAAATAAATGCATCATGTTGTTTTAGAAATAAGTTTGAATGAATTTTGCATGCATAGTTTTAAATGATTTTTCAGAAAGGATGCTGAGTTTGATTAGAAAGATTAGGCTTTGAACTAAAACATTAAGAAGTTAGTGGCAAAGCTCAGATGTAAAGACACAATGTTGCTGTAAAAAAACTAATAAAACTAAGGAAGTTTTCTTCAAAGAAGAAACTGGCAAAATCCTATTGAAAATATAGGAATAAACATTGTAACTTTTAATGCAAGAGGATAAATATAATCTGATGAATACAAGCTATTATGAGATGAGTCATAATTGGTTTGTTATGGCCTAAATACTACACAAATAAAATTTGAATTTTGATCCCATAATTAGCATAGTTTGGCAGTGAAGAATGAAACTTGTTCAAAATAAACAGAAAGTGGGAGGGGGACGGCAAAAGATGAACTACAATGTTTATTTAAATTATGTACAAGTGTTTACTTAAATTCTAACGGGTTTAGAAAAGTAGGAAATAGGAAAACTGAGAAAACCATTGGTAAATCCAAATTAAAGAAAGTAGAAGAACGGACAAAATATGGTGTATGTCTATTACTATCAGCCAACAAAGTACGTGTGGATTGTTGTTGTTTTTTAAAGGAAATTGCAAATCTTTTAGAGAGGTGGGGAGGGATTTTTAATTGAACTGACATCTGTTAGAAAGCAATCTCTGCCAAGACTGGTCTCACTAGGAAATTTGAACTGGCCTGGTTAACAGTTTTCTCCATCAGTAGCTGAAAGAAGGCACAAGGGGATCAACTCTCCTTGACATGATTCTAACCAATGAAAAGCATTTTTGTTAATGATATGGAAATAATGACCAGGCAGCACAGGAGTTCTCAATTTTATGGAAAACTATATCTGAGCATATCAGTAAAAACATAATTTAGATTTCAAGGAAGTAGATTTTAATAGAACAGTAATACCTAAGATTCAGTGACATGAAACCCTAATTGGAAAAGATGGACCTGGACAGAAATTCTTTAAAAAAATCTAAATTACATAAGATGTGAATAGAGAACAATATTACAGTATTTGAGTTTGGGAAAAAAATGCTAATAATAAAAAGGATTTAAATTGTTTAGTATGAAAGGGGTGGGGGAGAAACAGTAAACCTGAAAGCAAATTGAAGAGGCAAGATTGTCTCTAAAATTGATATAGCATCTACATTTGTTATATGAGTTCAGATTTTATTCACTCATACTGTCAAATGAATTAAATATTAAAAAAAGAACTTGTTGAGTATCTGTTATTTTTGAGAAGTCGCAAAGATTAGGAAAAATATACGGTTCTATCCTCACAGTTATTACAAGTTGGGAACAAGTCTTATCAGTCTAAGTGCATCTTATTTATTGATAAGGTAATTTTCTTGATAAAGTGTGGGATTTTTTTCACACATACACTGATTAGCCAACTAATTGGTTTATTTAATATTATTGGATTTATAACCACTCAAATCAAAGATGCCTCCAAGCTGATATTTTAAAACTAGAAAGCAATAAAAGGACAAAGAAAAAAATGTCTTGAGAAACAAACCCAATATACTAGAAAAAGAAAACCAAGAGAGTTTGACACCAATTCACTCCAGCTTAGAAGCAAAGCCAGGTTTTCAAGGATTTTTGGAACACCTACAGACTGGGTGCCATATGAATCTTGGAGAGGATGCTATTTCAAAGGACAGGTGCTGCAATCATACATGATAATGGAAGGAACTTCCATGAGTAACTGCAGTATAATGCAGAAGATAAAGGAAAGTTATTCAAGGATGCCTAAGTGGCATAATGAAAATGAGAGAAGATCAGAGAAGGATTCATTTTTAATGAAAGGGGCAAATGAAAAACAGCATTTGAAAATTATGTTCTAATTTGCACTGAACCATCAGTTTTGACGCCTATCTTCACAAGAATTTAAATAGTTTTTACAATTTTCCTATATTATGAAATCTTTACAATGTATCATCCCTTCCAAAGTATAACATAGTAAAAAAAAATCAATTTCATGTTTGTAAAAAACAACATTCCCATTCCCACTAATGGATCTTATATATGTTAACTTTTTATACTTCATCACAGAAACTGAAAAAGAAATTAATTGGAACATAGGAATACAAAAGACTGTATACTCTTTCTATTTTAAAGGAAGTATTTCAGAATCTCTAATATAAATAAAATGTATACACCTGGTTAAATTTCCAGAGATAAATGATTGGACATCAATACCATGAATAGCAGCTAATCTTCTCTGTTACGATTATAAGAAAAAAAATTACAAACTGAGACTATGAAAACACACACACACACACACACTGCCTAATCAGCTTTTCTTAGCACATGGTTTTTAGAAGAGAATATGCAAGCTGTTTATCTGGCAAATCTGTGCTACAAAGCTCTGGCTGCTGAATATCACATGGCAACCAACTTTTGCTATGAATTTTGATGAGATATGTAAATAAATGGCATCTATTAACTTCCTCAGCATTATTTGTTTCTGGTCAGAGATCTGTTGGAATAATGTAATTATATGCCATACAAAACTAAATAATTTGGACCCTAAGAAAAAAATGAACATAATAATTAGATTATTTTCTCATCAGCTTTATTATTATTGCATTCTGAGTGTTTTAAGTTGTATATACTTAATAATTCGTAAAACAACTGCTTAAAGAATGCTGGTATTATTCCCATTGGGAAGAATGAGATGGTAAGTATGCTGTTTATTATACTCTCATAGTGAAATTTAGTCTCTATATTAAACCTGTAATAAATATACATTTTAAAATATAATGCATACATTGTGTTTTTGTAAGTTTTTCTATGGTTATTCATATGCAGGAAAGGCAAACTGCATTTCTAATGTATTCATAAAGGATAAGCATGTCTGCAAATTTTATATAATTTGAAATCATTTCTGTTAATAACAAAAATAAAATGCCAGGCCAAAACTTCATTTAATGAATTATAGAATATTTTACTTCATAGAAACCAATGCATTTCAGAAATTAAAAAAAATTGTTCAAACAATAATTTAGCATTCCAGTACCTATTGGTAATGCTTTTGTATTTCTATTTTTGCATTCTTTTTCATTATTTTTACACATATTTATGGTGCAGAATTTTGTACATATAAACTGTGTCTTCAGACAAACATATGCTAAGAAACCAGCAATGGATAAATAGGAATACAGATTATAAGCCATTGGGGGTGGGGGGTGGGGGAGAAAGAAAAAAAAGATTCACTGGGTAGTTTCTGTTAACAATGTACTCACATCTGCATAATGACCTCTCATATCACAGCGGTTGCAATGTTTTTTCCAGTACATTCTCTCAGGGCACTCTCTAGAGCAGTGTCCTGGCAAACAACAATTTAAACAAAATCGTGCTGGACAGCTGTTTTGTAGGTGACCTCTCTGTGCACAAAGACAACAGGGTGGAATTTTCTGCAACATAAATGTGAAGAAACAAAAATGATCAAATGTTTATAGAATCAGAGGAATTTAAATTAAGTAAAATAAACAAGGCGCTTCTATTTATATTCACAGAGAACGTCTAAGTCCTTCGCTTAAGACCTATTGTACTATTTCATAATCTCATGCATAGCCTACACAAGGAAGCCCTCAATTAATAATTAAAACATAAATTAAATGAATCATCTCCAGTACTGCTAGGCACAACAAGGGGTCCTCCCAAAATTCCACCAATAAGACCAATCTGCTTGAACAGAAGTAGTTACTTAGACCAGTGTTTCCTCAAACCGGGCAACTTTAAGATACATGGAATTCAATTCCTAGAATCTACCAGCTATTATTTAAGACTTAGATAACAGTACTGTAGAAAGCACTTGAAAGAAGTGGTTTGCAAAGTGCATCGCTGTGATTGAAGCATCTTTCTTCAAAGCATTAAAGCAGCTGTGTCCTCTGCAAACCTTCCACCAAGGCTTTGAAAGCTGGCTCCAGCTGACACCTATCTATGGATGTAGAGATAACACTTCCACTGGAACTGCTAATGAAGGGCAGTGGCCGAACCTGCTCATATTCACAGAGATAGCCGGAATGCCTTTCTGTGACAAGAACACATGAAATTGTATCTAACAGCAATCAGGAAAGCTCCCACTAACTAACTGATTATGCCAATGGATTGTCTTATCATTCTGCAATGCTCTATATATTCTTGCTCACCGCTCAATTTGCCACATTGTTTAATTTTTTGAGACATTCTTTAAATGTCTCATGGTATTAATGATATTAGTGTGTTGAACTCGTAGTGAAATTTTACACTTCTGTTTCAACCATAATCTTTCAGCCAATGAGCATACAACTAATAAAATGTAGACATACTGCTTAAATCTATCCTGGAGATATTTAAACATGTACATTTTTGCTATCGTCCTGATGAAAAATTATTAGCACTGGGTTGCCAACCACTATGCACAATACTATGGATTCTATATTATGTAGAATGAATTCTCTCATCAGCTCAGTGGACATTTTTTCCCTATTCTTCTAGGCATGCATATAGAAATAGAAAGTGTATGCAAGGTGGACACGGTACAAGGTGTAAAAGCTGTGTTTTATCATTTGCTTCCTCAATGAGGGCAGAGGGGGGACTAATTATAGGACGCATGCCTGTATCTCACTTTCTCACAAGCCCTATTGTTCTGTCCACTCATTCACTAAAGTGGGGGAAAGAGAAAAGAAATCTTCAGCGAGCAGCTGGTAATCCTCAGCATGGGCCACTGGGTCTCTCTTGATTGGATTATATTGCTGAGAGCCACTGAAGAAAGCACCAACTTCAAATACTCCATCTCCTCTCTTACAAGGGAATCATGCTCCTAATACCTCTGATTAATCTCTAGGATAGGATCCACAATGCAAAGAAATTAGCAGGTAATGTTCCTTGGGTCTAAACTGCCACTGCAGTTGAGAGCATGGAAATTGCTTTCTTTCTTTTCTCTTTCTCAAAACGCCAGCCAGTAAAATTATTTCAGACCAGCGTTTTAAAGTCTGAAAGTCTCAGCTAGCAATAAAACAAATTGAAATACTACATTTACCTTTGGGGCAGGACAATTTTTTGATAAATGACCTCGTTTATCACAATTTCTGCAAGTGACGTTTTTGTCCGCTGTGTAATATCTGTTGTTATGTCGCACTGAAATATAATTACCAATCTGTGCCTGAGGAAACAAAAGGATTTTTATTAGAAGTTGAAAGCTTAATGTTCTGCCACTCTAAGCTTTTATAACAATCAAGCCTAAGATATTGAATTTTTAAAAGAAAAGTGTTTATTTTTATAGTTCTTACACATATACATCCTCTAGAATCAAGATAGGCTTCCTATCTGTAAATAAGTACCTTGTAAATATTTTTGCAGGATTATATTATGTCCTTTTCAAAGCAGTTTTTGGAAATTACTTTTTTCTAAAACTTTTAGTCAATAATATTGACAATATTGTTTAATAATAGCATATTTTGCAAAATACATTTAATTTAATTGGGAAAATAACTAATCTACCAATGAATGTAGAGATGACATTATTAAATTGCATACATAAAGTGCCATGAGGAAACATCCACTGAATTGCCAACAAAAAATATCCATGTTTTTACACAGATCAGAAATTTAGAAGTTGGTCAATATACCAATTCAAATAAAACTGAAAATCAAAAGCTAGACTATGACTTTAAGAAAGAAAAAAAATCAAGTATCTCTTTTTCCAAATATGAAAAGCTTGAGGATGACTTTTTCTCAAGAAACAAAAGTATTTTTCTATATTTCTATATACTGCACTCTTAGTTCCAAATATTTCTGATATTCCATGGTTCAAGTTAATGCTCCAATTTCTTATTACACATCACCTGCATTTTACATCTGTGCACACAGCTCTTTGACCTTTAGTTTTAAGCCCTAATACCTGGCTCAGTATGTGCTCCTCTAATTAAATAACATGGTCACTATCAACTGTAGCCTTTTGCATTAGAAAGCCAGTAGGTGCCCATTACTGCTATTGCCTATTCTGCATCACCCACATAAATAATAAATCCTCACTAAGAAATCTTACTACCAGTAGATATGGGTGCTTTTTTTAAAGGAAAGAAACAGGTTCAGGAGTGCACCAATGCCTTGAAACCATGACTGGAAGCTAGAAAAAAAGCAGTTGCTACATTTGGGCAGATGTTAGTTTATTCTAGACATTCTGCCATTCAGCTCACTGCCAGACCAGTCAAGCAGAACTCCTAAGTGGAGTGAGCAATAGCAGGTTTGTAGAGGGGTGTGGGTGTGTGTGTGCGTGTGTGTGTGCGTGTGTGTTTGTGTGTGAAATCTCCAAGAAAATTCACCTGTAATGAAGCAGAAGATTCCTCCATCACCTTTTCTGCCTTCTTCCCATCTCTCTCAGCTTATATTGCCACAACCCATACCATTGTTTGAATTCTTATATGAAAGGCTTTTTCAATCTTTACGTGATGATTAAGGAAAATAATAAAACTGTTAATAGCAACTCATGCTATTATGTAGAGTACTTCCCAATCATTGATGGAGTGTTTCTTTTTTAGGAAAACAGGTGACAGGAAAAAAAGGAAATTGAACAAAATTCTCCAATGAATTCCTATGGGTGGAGTGGTTGTATATGCTGGGAATTGTTCCATTTTAGAGTCCTTCCCTCCTGGTTGTATGACTCAGAGTACAGTTGATATTAAGTGGTTGGAAAGAATACCAGAAGTCACAATTTGCAAGCTTTCCTTATTCTATTTTATTTTGTGGGTGATGGGGGTTAAGCAGATTTTACATTGTGTCAAAGGTGCTTTTTCAGGAGGCAACTGGACTTTCTGGTGTTTCTTTGAAGACATTTTGGTTCTTATCCAAGAAGCTCTCTCAGAGGTGAAGAAGCTTCTTGGACGAGAATCGAAACGTCTTCAAAAGAAAAAACAGACAGTGCAGTTGCCTCTTGAAAAAGCACTTTTGGGTCAATGATGACCTGGATGACTGAGAATATCTACAGACCTTTAGCTATAAAATTTGGGATGAACACCCTTTGAATGGTGTGGGAGTAGGAATGGATTTCCAGAGGAAAAATTGCAGCTTGGTTGGCTTGCCTGGATTTTCCAAATTGATTAGAAATGGCGGCAGATGTCTCAGACTTTACAACGGGTATAAAACAATAGTAATGAACTGACCTATTGCATAAACATTATGCTTTCAATCTATATTCAGACCTTGATTTGGGAATATGGCTGATATATTACTTTCTTTAACAGGCAAAGACAGCCCAACTTCATTGATTCTGCATGATCTTTCTGGGATATTTTATATTATCTGCCAAGGTGTTCTGGACCATTTCCATGAATTAAGGGTTTAGTATGACAGTTCCATTTTAACTTGTAGGAGTGTTCTCAGACATACTCATGAATATCTTTGCCAAGACTGGCCATGAAACATCTTACAGATGCTTGTAATTTGGTGTTCCCTGTAGGTGGAGTCTATGATCTCAACATAGGCTCCATGTCCTGAAATTCATGAGTTGAATTGTCTCCAAATAGATTGTTTCAAAGACCTACCTTTTCACCAGGTCTTTCTCATGAATACCACTTGAGGGTTTTGTTTAAATTTGACTCTATTGCTCCTTTTAATGAATACATTTCAGACTTCTTACATTTTCTCCTTTATTATAATATTTTAATAAGTGTTGAGACCTAATTGTCTGGGGAGTTTAAAAATCTGAGTAAATGAATGGGATCTGTAAAGGAAGGATCATAACCAATCATTGGAGAACTAACTTTGGTGGCTGGGAATGGATCAATTCCTGAAGAAAACTGGGATCACTTTAGCAGTCCCTCTATGAAGGAATGGAAGGTCAGTTGAGAATATCCTCAAGAGTGACTACAGTCAAATAATTCCTCAATGTTCTGGAGAATGTACCAGGTGAAAGGGCTGACCATGCTGTCAAAGCTCTAGTTTTTGCTAAGGAATAAGTAGCAAAAATTTCTTTAAAAAGTCACTTACAATATCACTTCTGAATTCCCTTCTCTGACTAGAAGAAACTCAGAAAGCATCTTTTCTGAGAACTCCAAGCACTGAAACAAGTCAGTTTATGACAAGGTCGGGCAGCATAAATCTCACAGTAAATCAACAAAGCATACATTAGAGAAGCATTTGTTAGCAGCAAATATATTTCTTTTCCGTCATTGCACTGCATTTGCTATGACATTTATGTTATAAACTGCTCTTTTCAATGCTTGGATCTCCTCAGTTAATTGCTCAGCAGATTTTTCTTGAGGGGTGAGTAGATTGGGACTTTGAGGATCATCTCATTCACAAACACTTCTGACTTTATGCCACAGACCTGAAAGATCAGTTTTCAAGGTCAAAATGATGCTTGAAGGAGCCTGTTATGTTTAGTAAGAATTTGTAGAAAGAGTACAGGTATTCCGCGACTTACAACAGTTCATTTAGTGACCGTTCAAAGTTACAATGGCACTGAAAAAAAGTGACTTTATGCCATTTTTTCACATGTATGACCCCTGCTGCATCCCCATGGTCATGTGATCAAAATTCTGACACTTGGAAACCAACCGACTCATATTTATGATGGTTGCAGTGTCCCTGGGTCATGTGATCACCTTCTGTGACCTTCTGACAAGCAAAGTCAATGGGAAAGTCAGATTCACGTAGCAACCATGTTACTAACTTAAGAAGTGCAGAGGTTCGCTTAACAAATTTGGCAAGAAGGATCATAAAATGGGGCAAATCTTATCAACTATTTCACTTAGAATAGAAATTTTGGACTCAACTGTTGTGGACTACCTGTACATGGGGTTCAGGAAGTAGTTAATGCCTTGTTACTGGAGGCATTCAGTTGTACTCCTTGTCTCCATTTCTTAGTGTGTGTGTGATTGGGGGGGAGGGAGATTACAGAAATGAACTATGATTCTCTCAGTAATGCTTAATAGCACTGACCACTGTGATTGTTCTGGAATTACTTTTGTGGCTTGCAAATTGGAGTTCTATGGACTCTCTCCACTTCCTCAGAAATTTGTCCAGTTATCCCCAGATGACCATCACAGCTGTGTTCCAGGGTCAAGCAAATCTCAGCAACTTTATCCATCAGTTGATGAGAATAATCCTCAACACAACCCATGATGGCCATGAACTCTCAAACCACTTTTGACTTTAGGCCAAGGGAAGAGAGGTTAATAACATTCCTACTGTTCAGTAACAGATAACAGCATTCTGCTAATTCTACTTGACTTCATAGTATCAGCATTGTAGGATCCCTCAAGATTCCATTCTCTGCCTTCTGATGTGTAACACTTATAACAAACTATTACAAATTATAATCTAGACATCTGTGACATGGTGTCAGCACTGTGCTAATTGCAGTTCTGTATAAGTCCTGGGAAGAACAGAGGGATGGATGGTTACATAAACCTAAGATGAATTTTGAGAAGACAGGGGCATTGTGGTTAGATGGATTTAGTTTAGTAGTCTAACTGTTTGTAATAAGTAACAAGTTATAATATTCAATTTAATTGCCCAATTATGATGCTGGACAGGATGCATATCCTAATAATCCAAAAATGGTACTATAATAGAACATGTTATGTAGCTCTGTTATGAAAGCTTGTCTGGAAGTTTCAGCTTGGATAGAAAACAGTTTAGAGATAAAATTGAGCAGCTAGGTGAGAACAATCCTCTATGCATAGCACAACTTTACTTAAACATATCTAGGAATAA
The DNA here is from genome assembly GCF_051295495.1 of Thamnophis sirtalis. Classification (NCBI taxonomy): domain Eukaryota; kingdom Metazoa; phylum Chordata; class Lepidosauria; order Squamata; family Natricidae; genus Thamnophis; species Thamnophis sirtalis. Next base: position 101,291,261 of record NW_028261385.1, on the reverse strand, counting down.
AACCTTACATGAAGCTCTAATTAACACAATTATTTGATTATCTTCTACAACAGAGTTTTTGGCTTTGCAGGCCAGAGCATGTGGGTGGCAGGGACGTGTGTGCATGCACACAGCTCCATTTGTGTGATCAGTGAGCACGCATACCTGCCATTCACATAAATGGACCACATACATGCGCACCCTCACCTTCTGCTCGCACAAGAGGAGATGCGCAGGTTCATCTGCTACTTCAGGTGGCCTGGGTTAGAACAGTTTACTGCCCAGTAGCGACCCGAGGATTGAGGACACCTATTCTATAAGGTTTTAGAGAACATACGAGATCCCCAGAAGTGTTTACGATTTATTTTTTCAGTAATGAAAAGACATTAATATAAAATTGACAAAACACAATATTGTACCTGTAAGTCTTTATCACTGATGGTCCATCCTGTTCTCCTGTTGTCTCCTGCAAAACATTTATTTGGAACAATTGAAATGGATTTCAAGAACTATAGGATTTGTCTTATTAGTCGCAAGTTAATGAAAGAACATTACAAAATTTCCTAAGTGTTATCACAAAACCTTTTTAGATTTTACCTATTTTATCTGCGCAGTATCTAATCTGGTGAAGTAGGTGACATACAAATTAATCAATAATAATAATCGTAAGCAAAGTATTTTGAGACAATATATAATGTTTTAATACTAAAATAGTATTCTACGTATTTCAATTTATATAGGAAGATTTCAGGGATTCTTTCATGAGAAGGTTAGTAATGGCCTTTTTTATCACCACAAGTGATAAAGGAATGTTAATGAACTGTATACAAAGAGCAAGATCCGAAAAGTCTTTGGAAGCTTGTGTAGGTTGTACATTCTGTTTTAGTGGCACATCAAAAGCTTCACTGCCTCAGAATCTTAATGACAGAATAAAATAAATTTTCCAATAAATCTTCACTGAGTTTCAAGAGCTATTGAAAATATTTTGTAACATAAAAATATAACTGGAATATCAATTATCATTTGGATGGTTCCAACACGGGCACACAGAAAAATATTGTATGTTATTCTACACATTTCACATATTTCTTGTCAATTCTGTATTTGTTTTTTAAGTTAAGCTTTCAAAGCAATCATTGTAACTATATGCTATTTATGTTTTTGTCATTAAAGCAACCAGATAAATATTAGCTTTCACTTGGTTGATTAATATGCAGTTCTCAAGTTGTAAGAAACTCTTCATCGTTTATAGTATAACATAAATATTTATCTAAAATCTTTACAGATTGCCTTTTGGGACACATATATAACTAGCAGCATCAAACAAAAGATGAATCCAGTTGAGATATAATGAATGAATAAAAATGTAAGAATCCAGTATAATAAGGAAACACCATGACTCAGGAATTAGTGTTATAAAAACTCTCTTAGAGAAAGGCAGATGGAACAAATGGATTTTCAAGGATATTTGAAAGCTTGTACAAAATGCTCTTTCATAGTGCCAAAGAAAACAGTCCCACATCCAGGAGTACACCAATAAGAAGGTCCTTGACTGGCACTCAAAAAGGGCCTCTATAGTTGATCTTTACAGAAAGATCATACAATTGAAGGCCGTCTTCCGTATATCCCGTTTAAAACTTTAAAAGGAAACGAATACAAGAGAAAACAGTCTTATATATATATCCCCAAATTGTTTAAATCTTTAAAAAGTTAACATAAGGGCTTTAAAAAGAACTCAAGAGCTGCTTTGATACTGTGTTTCCCCGAAATTACGACATGTCCTGAATATAAGGCCATGCCATATTTTTCCTGTGGGCAAAAATATACGCCCTCCCCCAATAGCCCCCCCTCCAGCCAGGCAGAGCGCCACTCCCCAACCTAACAATATCCCGAAGGCGCAAAGCCGCAGGAGCCGGGGGCAAAGGCGCTCACATTGCTTGACACCTTTGGGATACCGCTAGGTTGGTGGGTGGTGCTGTGCCCAGCTGGAGTGGGGGGTTGCCGGGCAGCTGCTCTCACCGACCCAGTAATATCCCAAAGGCGCTAAGCCGCGTGGGGCTTTGCCCGGCTGAAAAGAGAGGTTGCGCGAGCACTTGTGCCTCCCAGCCTCACCATGCCCAGCTCTCCCTGCAGGGCTGGGCCAAGGCGCTGCTGTTGCCCTGTTGCCGCTGCAGCCGCCGCTGCTATGCTCCGAACATAACTGGCTTCCAAAGTCCAGAGATCCGCTGCAGAGTCTTCCAGCACCGGCCGCTCTGGGACTACGCTCTATGGTTGTGGGCTGGCTGTTAGAAGACTCTGGTGAGACAGAGAGTCTTCCCACAGCCAGCCCACAACCATAGAGCGCAGTCCCAGAGCGGCTGCTGCCGGAAGACTCGGCAACGGATCTCCGGAGTTTGGAAGCCGGAGCATGGCGGTGGCGGCGGCAGGGCTGCAGTGGTGGTGGTAGCAGGGCTGCGGCAGCGGTGCCCTGGCCCGGCCCTGCAGGGAGAGCTGGGCATGGTGAGGCTGAGAGACACACGAGCTGGAAGCAGAACAAGTGCTTGCGCAACCTCTCTTTCAAGCCAGGCAGAGCGCCACGTGGCTTAGCACATTTGGGATATTACTGGGTCAGTGAGTGGCGCTCTGCCCTGCTAGAAAGGGGGGTTGCTGGACGGCTGCTCATGAGCGTGGTCATCTCATGGCAGCTTTATTGCGCTGCTGCGACAGCGCAACACAGCCGTTTGCCCTTGAGGCTGTGCCCGGCTCTTCAGGCGCCTGCTCACAAGAGAGTAGCCACCCGGCAACCCCAAACCAATAAGCCTCCCCAATAATAAGGCCCAAGCAACATTTGGGGAGGGTCAAAAGAAAATAAGACCCTGTCTTATTTTCGGGAAAATAAGGTAATCATAGACAATTGGTGCAAAATTAGTGTAATGTTTGGATCTCCTATTCACACAGATCCAAAGTACACTAGCATTTTAAAATCATTTTCATAAGTGTATCACATTTAGCCTATATGGGTAATCAAATGTGAATAGTCACTATTTCCCAAACCAGATGTAATATTGTAATGTACATATTGCCTGTTGTTGCTCCCTAGCAATGGTACCAGAGGGTTATTGCCATTCATTCAAAAGATAACAGCAGCAATCGCCAACATGAGTAATAGACATGTTTTAAAATAACAATTGGATCGAGTTTGCAAATTTCAACATTAAAAATAATATGCTGTGTGAAAAAGTAGCTTCCTTTGTTATTCTACCTCTGCCACCATTCATCTTCATTAGTGATATTAGTACTAGTAGTACTATAGAAGATGCAAAAAAAATGCTTTACCATTTTCCCCCATGGGAAATATATATTTGTCTGCTATATTAATTGAATTAAAATAAAACATATTCAAATCAAGTTCAGATTAAAATAGTTTTTGTCCCATTCCACAGCTTTTCTTATACAGTCCCTAGCACAGCCACAAAAACATAGCCCTCAGCTACAAGATGGCTGTTCCTTCATTTAGAAACACAGCTACATTTACAAACAACTTCATAATTTTAAATATCCAATTATTCATATCAAAGTACTGGAATATGCCATGTAACAGAGTTGATTTATCTTTTTAAATGCCATGCCTTAGTCAACTTTTCTCTGTCTGGCCTACAATTTATTTACATTTTTCTTTAAGAATATAAAAGCAAAAATCTTGTAAATTTTTGTTCTTGAACTGTAATTGAAGATATGACCTGCAGCTATTATTTCTTTCCGTTTTACATACGTCATACTTCCATCAGACATTTGCTGATAAATGGAGGGAGAGGGCAGAAGTGTTTGCCTCCCCCCCCCGGCAGATTTACATTGATGAACAATGCTGTTTATCATCAAGTATGACTTTCCCATCACAGCTATTCAGTAATCTTATATATTATGACCTGTATTTTATTCTAGATCTCTCTTTGATCTTTGCTGGAATTAATTATGTAGCTTATAGACCAGTGTTCTAAACAATTAAGTTCATTTCTATCCAAAACGCTATCCTCTAAAGCATTTACAATCAAATTTTACTAGTTTATTTATGAGAATGTCATGTGGAACTGTGTCAAAAGCACTGCTAAATTTGATTACGCTAAAGATTATATCTACTGTATTCCCTTTATCCACTAAACCACTTATCTTATAAAACTCAGAGATTAGTCTGTACTGGCATGTATTTCTTACATTTACAATACTTTACCACAACCATTTCTGAATCTTCCTCCCAACCCATTTTGCAAAGTAAAAATAAAATCCATTGTTAAAGTACTTTAACTGGGTAAAATATTATTGGTTCAAATAGCTTTATTATCACAAAAAGTGATAGCATGTCAAGAGTACATTCTTATACAATGGCTTATATAACTGCAATACTTATCCTGCATTCATTCTTTTTTTAAAAAACCATCTGTACAATGATATTTATATAATGGGAACTAAAAACTACTAATACCATAATGATTGAATTAAACCTTTCAAAAACTTTTGTGTCAATGTTAAATATGATACGTGAGGTGTAAATGGACATAGTTGCTTAAATTCTACAATTAATGCTGAAAATAATTTGCAAAGTGCACTGAACGATGTTGTAATATTAATATTTTTGTGTTCTATATATGCTGTTTGTTTATCAGATATTATCCGTATTATATCTTGCATCAGTTCTTGAATGATTGTTCATCGATTAAGATGCATAAAATATTTAAGCAATTTTTAAAAATATATAGAACCATGTCTGATAACTTTGCATTTTTATAATTACTTTTACAATAATTTTTATGAATCATACCCAAAAAGATTTATTTGGGATATACTGTATAGTCTATTCAATATACTCAAAACTGCCTTCTGAATTGTGATGTTGAGTCTATGTAAAGCATTGTTAACAGGACTTTGGCCTGCCAAATAGAGCACCATAGTCTTAACTTCCTTGTGACTTCATGGACATAGCTATGCAGTTTTCTTGGCAACAGAAATGGCTTCCCACTACCTTCGTATAACTTAGTGATTCACTGGTGGTTTCCCAGCCCATATTCCAGCTTCAGTAGGTTGAAACTGGTTTTGATTTTCTTAGATCAGACAGTTACATGCTGGGCAGACTCTAAAAGCTTAGCTTTTTATGTGTAAAAATTGAAGTATGTTTTAAAAAGATTCTGCCTGTTTTACAATGTTTATTTTACATATTTCCACTAACCAGCTGCAAGAAATCGGAGGATGTAATTATTCTGGAATAAAATAATATGGTCTTCTCTAACAACATTAATTAATCAATCTAACCAATTCTTCTTTATGTTCTTAGAATTTTAACAAAGATATACCTAATTAAAAACTTAAGAACTTTATGGATTTACTTGGTATAGTTCCCCACCCACCTATCCACCCACCCACCCAAAGGACAATATTTGGCTCTTTCTGACTTAAATGGAATTCAAACAAACAGTATTTTGTACTAAGGGTAGATCTAGATTCAGAATAGTGTAGAATATAATTTAGGAATCTGTACATTTTTATATGCGGAAAGGGTACTCTAAATCTGTGAGGACCATAAAAGAAAGTCTGGGGTTACAAGAAGAAGGTGGGATCAGGAAAAAGCACTGTAAGATTTTTTTCTGTAAATTTTTTCTCTGTTGCATTCTGTTGCAAGGTCAACTCTTTATCCAATACAGTGAATCCATCATCATTTTAAAAATTTAGTATGAAATAATACCTGCAGATTAAGGGTAAATATTATAAAAACCACTGCTGATAGTTATCATTCCCAACTGGTAACTTCTGACATTAATTTCTATTTTAAGCGTATTCCAAGCTCACTTTAACTCTTAAGATTTTGATTAACCGTGAAAAGAGTGAATCTATAGATGGAATGGATTCTTTTTTAATATCTTGTTTGAAAAAATAACTGAAAAGCTTCATAAATTTCCTACCAGGATTTAAGTAGTTTCAGGAAAGGCCCATTTAATTATAATTTTGCTGTAACAACCACACATTCTGAGAATCTCAAGTTAGAAATCACAGCGTAGAAGATTTTGCAAATTCTTTAAAGTGTTAATGATAAATTCTTATTTAAGTAGGGTTATTTTTTCTTGATACTTTTGTTGCAGTCTTAAACAATCCATACAAGAGATTGCTTCAGTTAAAAATTTGAAATGAAACAGAACATTCATTTCAAGTGTGTTAATATTGATAGAACAACTATTTTTATTGAATTACAAGTAACAATTTTTAAAAACAATCTTATGCTGCCTGATGGGTATATTTTTGATGGCTGTAATAGAGGGAGGTTAGAATTTAATATCTATTCAGAAAATAATACTTAATCCAAACATGCATGAAATATATTTAATCCAAATGAAGACATATATACCAAGCAGCCTTTGTGATTTTTTTAAAAAAGCTTACTAAATGTTCAAATATGTGCATTTTTACTACTTATTCCTCTATGTATTATGATAATTTATATTAACTTAAGATTCCATTTCAATTTATTAGCTCTGCAGGAAATATTACATGAAAGAATGGTAATATATCCCTATCTGTTGATACTAAATATAAACATATTTGTAGAACACTGCACCTTAGAACTTGCAAAATGAAAAATATATCAAGGCAATAACTACAGAGATTCTTTGTTTCATTTTCATCTATTTTGTATTTTCAAAATATGAAGCAACTGATAATTTAGGTTTTGTAAACAGGAAGTAATGTTTACAAACAAGTATCAATAGTTGGTATTTTTCAAAACTTAGTGTAACATTTGGAGAACAAAGTAATCTCTCTCTCCTTTAGTAGGTACAAGTGTGGGGACCACAGGAACAGTTAAATTCATGGCATGGTTGGTCTACCACACAGTCGGGGGAATTCTTTAAATAGAGCCTGTCACTCTCTTTGCCCATCAATGGGATTTCCTTCTCAAACTGCTGATTCGTTCAGGTACACAACAGAGGAAATTTCAGTTAACCTTTGTTTCACCCCAGGGAAAAATCTGTCTGAGAAGTATAAAATGAATAGTTTAAAAAAAGTAAGTAGCCAAGCTTCAGTGCTATTCTTTGTAGCGTTCACAGCAGTCAGACAAAAATAAAACAAATGCTTTTACTGCCCCTGGAGAATAAATGATATAATGCACAATTTAGAATCTCAGTTGTCTACTTTTTGTTTTCAGTTCATAAAAAGGTAAACACCAATCAGATCAGAGCTATTGCTTTCAGTTCAAGATTGTTTTACTCAAACCATTACCCAGTAGTTAAAGAAAAAAAAAATTACAAATTTTTTACAATTGTACAAATTTTACAAAAACAGAATAAAACTTCTGAGTAAATAAGCCTCAGAGTTTTTTATGAGTGGGATATCCTGGTGTGTCCTCTCCATTCAAGGCCACAGGGTGCCAACAACTTCAACGGAGTATTTATTTTTCTTTATTTGTTCAATTTATTTCCCTTTCATACAAGAGTTCAAGGCAGCCTACATAGTAGTCCCTTCTCTTATTTCCACCAACAATCCTGTGAGGTTGGACTTAGACGGCCAGTCAAAGCCACACAGGGATTTTCTATTACTGAGATGTATTAGAACTTGAGTCTCCCCAATGCTATTCCAATACCTTAAATACTATATTATGCTGCATATATTAGATATTATAGAAGTATAAAGTAAGACTAATCAAGAAACAGTCATTACTGGATATAAAGACTAGAAAAAAAGAGTTCTTATAAGAAGAAATTTTGATGGAAATAGCTCATGTTATACTTCACATTTCTCCCTCATCTCAGAGTAAGTTGCAACCTCCTATTTAAACTGTCAGAACATCTTCTTTTAGGTTCTCCCAATGTAATAGTATCTGGAGATATTAATAAGGTGCTGCAGGTTTTTTGGGGGGGAGGGGGGATGCAGCTCAGGATTTTTAATAGCTGTGAGAGCCATATGCTAATATCAAAATACAGAAAATCAACAGCACAGCAGAATATAAATTGAATATGTAAGTATATATTGGATCCACCACAAGATATCCTGCTCTTGCATCAACCCAAAGAGGTGACTGAGAATAAATCAATCTCATATCTCACAATCTGTTACATCACTAGATTAACATGTACTTGCAGGGAGGAAGAAGAAAATTCAGTTGTTACAATTCAATCACATATGCAAAAACAACCTTCTAAAACTAACTCGAAAAAGAATACAGCTAGAGCAAGTACTACTGCTGAGTACGATGTAATATACGAGTACGGTGCAATATAGTAATGTGATCAAACATTGTCATATGTGAAGCCTGGGGGTGTAGGTGTACACACATATAAACACATGACATATGCATGCACACAAACGTGTGTGTCTGTGTGTATTATTCACATATATAAATAATGGAACTAACTCCTATTATGAAGAGGGAGAAATATTTTGGAGGCAGACTTCCTATCATAGTAGGACAACATATGAAAGAATTGTATTAGATCCACAAAATATGGGTCTTTGTCTTCTAAGTTTAGCATTCACTTTTTGACTCACTCAATGGGAGAGGGGGAGCAGCCAGAACATCACTGTACTACCATTAAGGGTTCCACCACAAAAGCGCGTAGGACAAAATCGCGCTCGACAAAAGCGCACTGTGACGTCATCACAGCGCGACGAAAAAGTTCGAAAAATGTAAAAATAAAGCGAAAACCTTACCCTAAGCCCCCCAAACCTAACCCTAAACCTAACCCTAAACCTAACTCTTAACCTAACCCTAAACCTAACCCTAAACCTAACAGTTAAAGTAACGAAAAACCTAACGCTAACCCTTAACCTAACCCTAA